>NW_006776601.1:664139-682828 GCF_000442215.2 Lipotes vexillifer | reverse complement strand
TCCGCCGCTCTTCAACTGCTTCCTCTTCCTCATCCACTGCCTTTCGGGTACTATACAAGAGGTAGGAAAAGAAATAAATTAATGCATTGATTCATTCATTAATACAAGTATTTATTAAGCATCAATCTGAGCTTTTCTAGGAACTGAAGAAAGAGCACTGAACAAGAGGGAAATGTATCTACTCTCATAGAGCTTACATCATAGTTGGGGAAATCAGAAAGTAAACAAATGTTAAAATACATTCTGTGTCAACTGGTGATAGATAAGAGCTGTGTAAAAAATTGAAGCACAATTGTGACCACCTAGAGGGGTGGGAAAGGGAGGATGGGAGGGAGATGCAAGAGGGAGGAGATACAGGGATATATGTATAGCTGATTCACTTTGTTATAAAGCAGAAACTAACACACCATTTTAAAGCAATTATACTTCAATAAAGATGTTAAAAAAAAAAAAAAATGAAGCACCAGAAAGGGATAGGTGGTTCTGCAGTTTTTAAATAGCATCATTAGGGAAGGCCTCACTAAGACAGAGTCTTTAAATGGAAATCTGGAGTTTACTGACAGAATTTGAAAGACAGTTCAGAGTAACTACAAGAGATTCAAAATGAAGAGAGAAAGTTCAGAATTGAGAGACCCAGAGAAGGAGAACCCCATATTTTTCATACAAATTCTGCCCAAATATCTGGCTGACCTCAAAACTATGCAAGTGTGGAGAGACTCCAATCAGCTAGGTGAAAGTCTAAACAACTGAACAGAGATTTGAGCTATTGCCTACAACAGGAAAAGTTTGAGCTTAGCCAAGTTGACTGACAAAATATCAGTGCTCTTCATAGTAAAATAATAGAGTCTACACCCTATAAGTTCAAACATACGTAACTGAAGTACCATGAAGAGAAGATAAACAGGATGAGGCATAAA
Organism: Lipotes vexillifer; assembly: GCF_000442215.2. Taxonomy (NCBI): domain Eukaryota; kingdom Metazoa; phylum Chordata; class Mammalia; order Artiodactyla; family Lipotidae; genus Lipotes; species Lipotes vexillifer. Next base: position 681,911 of record NW_006776601.1, on the reverse strand, counting down.
AATTATGGAAGCTGGGAAACTTCTGTTTCCAACCAAGATAAAATAACAGGGACCAATTTAGCCTCTCACCCAAAACAACTAAAAACTGAGGCTAGGTCATAAAAGACATTGCAGTTTCCATTTTGCTCTCTTTTGGGTCACTCACTCTGGGGGAAGCCAACCATCATGGCAAAAGGGTCTCAAGCAGCTCTATGGAGAAGTTCATGGAGGGAAATGAACCCCAACCTGCCAGCATGTGTGTGAGGCATCTTTAAAGCAGATCTAAGTCAGCCCTTCAGATAACTACAGTTCTGGCCAACAACTTAACTACAACCTCCTGAGGAGCTCAAACCAGAACTACGAGGAAAGGTACTCCCAAATTCATGACTTGCAAAAACTTTGAGTAAATATATATTTACTAGTTGCTTTTAAGACGCTAAGTTCTTAAGTAATTTCTTCCATAGCAAGAGTTAACTAAAATGCCTAGTAAAACTATCGAACTTCAAAGATATAGAAAATAAATCTCGGGACTTCCTTGGTGGCGCAGTGGTTAAGAATCTGCCTGTCAATGCACAGAACACAGGTTCGAGCCCTGGTCCGGGAAGATCCCACATGCCGTGGAGCAACTAAGCCTGTGCACCACAACTACTGAGCCTGTGCTCTAGAGCCTGCGAGCCACAACTACTGAGCCCATGTGCCACAACTACTGAAGCCCGCGCACCCTAGAGCCTGTGCTCCGCAACGAGAAGTCACTGCAATGAGAAGCCTGTGCACCCCAATGAAGAGTAGCCCCTGCTCACCACAACTAGAGAAAGCCCACACACAGCAACGAAGACCCAACGCAGCCAAAAATAAATAAATAAACAAATAAATGTTAAAAAAAAAGAAAAGAACTCTCAAGGCCTACATATTTGGAAGGGCAAAAGAATCACACTCCCATAAGAATTCTCGAAAACAGCATACAAAGCAAAGAAACAACATTTTCAATAAAAGAAAGTATAGACCAAGGATTTCTATCCAGCCAAGGTGTGCTTCAAATATTAAGGTTATGGAAAATCTGTCTGAAACACACAAGAACTTGAAGAATTCTATATTATATAAGCCCTCCTCAAGGAACCTAAAGCTACTAGAGGATAAGTTTCATCCACTCAAGAGAGGAAGGAATACTTCAGCAATAAGAACGATGGTAAGAATCTGAATGACTAAAAATGTAGATTATATTAGTCTTCCAACCCTACCCCCCAACAAGGGTGGAGGCAAAGGTGGAAAATTAATGTACGCAAGTTTTATATTGAGATAAAGTAGAAATAATGTACTTTGAAAAAGGGAGAGGGAAAAAGAAAGTTAAAGTAAGCTCAATGTCAGTGACTGTTGTTCCAGCAATAGGTAGGAATTACAGGATACAGTTAAAATCTTGACAAACCACATAATAAAAAGTACAAAAGCACCCATTAAAACAAAAATATACACCTTTCTAAATTTAAAAATAAAATACCAAAGAATACCCTTGGGTGGAGAAAGAAACAGCAAATATCACATAATACACATAATTATAAAATAATTTGAGAGAATTGAAACCAAACATGTTATTCATATTGATAAATGTGAATGGGATTAAATCATCTATTAAAAAGATCTTCAATTTGTTTCAGAAAGCAAAACACAACTACAACTCAATGTGGTACAAAAAAGCATATCTAAAACAAAGTAATTCAAAAAGGCTAAAAATAAAGGAATGGGCAAAGGAATTCCCAGGCAAAGGGAAACAAGAAGAAAGCAGTGAGGGATATTCCAAGAAGGGTATAATTTAATGCTCAAAACCAAAAGCACAACAAAGATAACTATAAATCAGTCATATTTACTATGAACATTTACACTCTAAATAACAAGCAACCACATTTGTGAAGCAAACACTGTAAGACATACAAGGAGACAAAGAGAGAAGTGTACTAACAATTAGTAGACTTTAATAAACCATTCTTATTAAAAGATGAAGTACTGGCAGGGGGGAATAAATAGGAATGAATAAGACTTAATTAACATAATCAAAAAGGTAGATTTTGTGAAAATATCTCAAACATTTTACTTTTATAACAGAGAATACAACTATCTAGTTTGTACTGATCATATATTAGAAAACAAAGAAACTGTCAGTGAATTCCATAAAGTAGAAATGTTATAAACAACGTGCTTATATTGCAATGCAATAAACTAAAAATTATTAACAACAACAACAAAAAAGAATTTCTACCCAGGCAAAAAAGGGAAAACATGCAAATTCTATAATTCCTAAAAAAATATAATGAAAGCCCTAAATATCAGAATCTATGGTTACATTTAAAATAAGAGACCACAGGAAAATTCACAGTACTAAATTCATAGTATTAAAATAAAAACACACAGTATTTTATCAATAAAAATATGACTGTCAAACAATTAAACTCCTAGTTCAACAAAAAGAACTAGAAAAAGTATGACAAAGTAAAACAAAAGAAAGCAGTAGGTAGTAATAAAATTCAAAAAATAGGATTTAATGAGGTAGATTTTTTTTTAATAGACCTAACTAGTAAAACCAAATACTTGATTTTTTAAAATTTACAAAATAGACCACTAGTTAATCTGATCAAGAAGAAAACAGAAAGTAGAAATTTACAAAATAATAAATCAAAAAAGAGGCATAGCCAATGAAATAGAAGAAATATTTAAAATTCCTAACAGACTAATTTACAGATCACTATGAAAATATATTTGAAAATCCAGATGAAACAGATAATTTCGTTGGGAAAGAAAGGCTACCAAAATTGACCCCACTAGACATAGAAAGCTTAAAGAGATTAAGTTCTGAAAAAATAAAATAGAGAAGGTGATCAGAGAATTAACCCCATAAAAAGGCACCATCCAAGACTGTTTCATAGGGTAATCATATCAAACCTTTAACCAGTCCCAAAGTACTGAAAATAAGGGAAAATCTTCCTTTTTGTTTTTCATGAAGAAAGTCTGATATCAAAACTTGAGTAAAGATAGTGCAAAACACACACAGAAAAACTGTAGACTAGTATTATTTATGGATAACAATGCAAAAGTATACTATATTAAATATTAGCAGATAGAACTCAACATCATGTAAAAGAATAATATAACACGACCAAGTGAAATTTATTCTGGAACATAAAACTGATTCAATCGTAGGAAATCTATTAATATAACATGCTAAGAGATGTAAAGGGGGAGAAACCTATGACTATCTCCATAGATACTGAAAAAGCCTTTAACAAAATTTAATACCCATTCCTGATAAAAAATATACGAGAAAATTGCAATTAATGGACATTTTCTTAAAATGATTACACACACACACACACACATACACCATAGTGCTAAAGTCAGTATCTTACTAGGGTAGCAGAGGCATTTCCACTAGGATCACAAACAAAGCAAAAATGTCCACTATCTCTATTACTACTGTCTACTACCACTACCTATTAGAGCTGTTAGCTAATTTAATTAGACCAAATAAATCAGTTAGATGCACAAGAATTGTTAGGGAATAAGTAAAATAACTCTATTTGCAAATGATATGACAATATACCTGGAAAATCCTTGAGAATCAATGATAAAAGTAATTTAAACAAAAGTATTCAGAAAATAGCACGATAAAAAAATATAAAACTCAATAGCCTTTACATATTCAAATAATAACCATGTAGAAGACATAGAAGAGAGCCACTAATTGAAAACAGGATAATGATTAAACAGGAATAAATTTAACAAGAAATGTATAAAATTTGTATGAGGAAAACTAAAACTCCTGAAAACCTGTATGAGGAAAATATTTTAAAACTCCTGAAAAATCAAAAAGACTAGATCCAATGCAAAGATATTACCTATCCTTGGGTAGGTTCACTCAACATTATAAAGATTTCAGTTCTATTAAATTTCAACCGAATTCTAATACAATATCAAAAAGCACTTTAAGTTTCATACGGGCAAACATGCAAGAATAGCCAAGAAAATACTGAAAAACCATAAGGTAGAATTTACCCTACCAGACATTAAAGCACACTATAAAGCCCTTATAATTAAAAGCATGGTACTGGCGCATTAACTGACAGAAAGAATAGCAAATAGAATAAAAAGTCCAGAAATAGACTTAATTACATATGGATATTTAATATATGATGGTGGCATCTCAAATCACTGGGACAAAGATAAACTTTTTTATAAATGGGAACCACTGAGAAATAAAATTGGATCCAGACTTAACACCATACACAAAATTAAATTCTAAATGCATCAGGAATCCAAATGCAAACTTACAAATACTAGAAGAAAATGTGTGAATTCCTCTTTAATCTCAATATATGAAAAACCTTTCTAACTATGACAATTTAGAAGCAAAAAAAAAGATTGCTAAAAAATAAATGAAAAGAAAAATAAAAATTCTGCATGGTGAAAACAATGCAATAAAGTCAAAAGACAATTGATAAGTTTTTGAGAAAAATATATGAAATATACATGTGAAACAAATGGCTAAGAACCCTAATCAGTTTTAAAAAGAAAAGATTCTAAGACTCTTTAAAAAGGAGAGGATAAAAACCAAAACCTAGTAGAAACATAAGGAAAAGACATAACCAGATAATTCACAAAGATATATTTCTTTAAATAATCCTGAAAATAAGAAAAAATATTCACCATCACGCACCTTTAGAGAAATGCACATTAAAACCATACTGAGGGGCTTCCCTGGTGGCGCAGTGGTTGAGAGTCTGCCTGCCGATGCAGGGGACATGGGTTCGTGCCCGGTTCCGGGAGGATCCTACATGCTGCGGAGCGGCTGGGCCCGTGAGCCATGGCCGCTGAGCCTACGCGTCCGGAGCCTGTGCTCCTCAACGGGAGAGGCCACAGCAGCGTGTGAGTTTCAAAAAAAAAAAAAAAAAAACATGCTGAGATACAACTTCTCATCTATCCGACTAGTAAAAATGAAAACCTTTTTGTCAAAGAGAAAAACCAGAGGCTCCAAATGGCATCACTTGTGCTAAAGCCCACGATACCAAGCCTAGATTTAATACATAACCTAAATACAATTTAAACCTTCATCAGAAGTGTAATTTTTTTTTTTGAAATATAGTTGATCTACAATAAGAGCTGTATTTTTTTTTTTTTTTTTTGGTTTAAAGACAAGCTTGTAAGGATTGGCTACTCCAAAGTTCTAAGGAATATAGCTAACTCAAATGCTTTTCAAGATCAAGTTATCCAAGATAATCTTTAGGAAGTAAAAGCTAGTTTAAGTTTGTCGCTTTAATTAAAACAGACATGTCTTAATAGTTGTCAGCATTAATTATAATATTTTTATTCTACCTAAGCTAACAAATTTGTCAGCAAGAAAAATAACTTGGTATGATGAAATTTTCATTAGTAACCTAAATATAATTGTTTAGAGCAAGTAAATTAAATAAATAAAAGTAGAATAAAAAGATTTTCTAGGTGAACTCTTGAAATAAGTTTTCCAAATCTTTAGCCTGAAACCCTAAAGTTTTGCTAAGCTTAGGTTAAGTAATGGAAATTTATTGAACATTTAGATCATTCCAAATAAGATAAAATAGGTGAAAGATTAATTACTGAACATAGCTTTATCTACTTTTGGCTTTCTATTGTTTAAAAACTAAAGATAAAATTTGGGATTATTAGTAAACATGTTTGGTGCTGCCAACTATTGGCACTTGCCATCTACCTCTAAAAGGATTAAATCATGAGCTGCTGCAGCTGCTGACCTTCAACACCCCCTGAAAGGAGTTCAGGGTGGAGATCAGGAATGAGGCACTTCATGCTCTGGGAAAAACTGGCAGAAAAGGTCTTCAGATAGATATTTTCAGGAGATTTTATGAGTCCAATTCTTACATTCCTCATATATCTAGAAAAGCACTAAAATCATTAACAGTGACACCTGCTCCTCGTGACTAGCAGCAAGCCTGTGCCAAAATGTGTGCTTGGCTGCTCATACCCCCCTTCACTAAAGTCATATAACACTGACCTTCCCCACTACCTCTTTGGAGCGGCTTCTCAGAGCTACCTGAAATGCTGTCTCCTGGCTATAGTTCTCATTTTGCCCCAAATAAAACTTAACTCACAACTCTCACATTGTGCTTTTTTTTTTTTTTTCAGTCAACAGTGCCATGCTAAGAAAGTTTCTATGAGAAAGCACATGTTTCTAGAAGTTACAAAGAGTGCTTATAATTTTGCCAAGCTTCAGAATGCTAGTGTAAGAGTCCACAACTGTTTAGTTCCTAAATTTTAGCCAGAAATTAAGGTTTTCAAAAGATTAAAAATTCTAATATATGCATGAAACAACAAAGGAAACATCTCCATATGCAAGGAAAGCACGATGTGCTTTTGGCTAGAAAAGGCATGAGAGACTTCCCTGGCGGCACAGTGGTTAAGAATCTGCCTGCTAATGCAGGGGACACAGGTTCGAGCCCTGGTCCAGGAAGATCCCACATGCCACAGAGCAATTAGGCCCATGTGCCATAACTACTGAGCCTGTGCTCAAGAGCCCATGAGCCACAACTACTGAAGCCCGCAGGCCTAGAGCCTGTGCTCTGCAACAAGAGAAGCCACCGCAATGAGAAGCCTGCATACCGCAACTAGAGAAAGCCCGCGTGCAGCAACGAAGACCCAATGCAGCCAAAAAATAATTAATAATTTTAAAAAAAACAACGAAAAGAAAAGGCATGAGGAATGAAGATGCATTTTGTTAAGGGAAATGAGAGTAATTTTGTCTGAACTACAGCTTCTGGTTATAAAGGGTAAACTAAAGGCATACAAAAATCTTTTCTCTCTTCACTGGAGAAAAGATTTTACCTTGTGTAATCAAGCTGGCTAAAACTGAATTATTATAAGCATTTTAAAAATTAAGTTTTAATATCAATAGTGTACTTATATAAAACTAGAACTTAATTTTCCTTCATCTGCTAAATAGACAATCGAGTATTGTTTCATATGGACCTGTGATCCTATTTAGTCAAGTGTCCAAACCATTTGATATCTTTGACAAACTTCCCCAAATCAAATTCTGAATGATGTCTTTTGACCACAAACTAACTTTGAAATTTTTCAGAGGCCCCTGGAACATTTCAAAAGATGTTAGGCTTTTTTGATATGTTAAATTACACGGGAAGCATTACCAAACAAGAAGTAACATTAAGCCTTCTTTATGTGGTACTTGATTAGGTGTATAAGTGTTCTAGAAATTGTGTGAAATTTCTAGAAACTTGATATATCCTGGTATAATCCTAACTTATAATTCTAGTCATTATCTTAAAATGGTGTATGACATCCTCTGGGACCCCAATCAGAAATGGGTAACAAGTAAACAATCCTTTTACTGCTATTCACTTACTTTCTGAAATTACTCATCAAAATTGAGGCTCACACTAAAAATATTGAACCTGAGTAACAGGTAAATGACCTAACTGATTTTCATGTAAAGGCAACAGAATCTATATAAAGATTGTGGCAAGTGTTGATGAGATTCGTTCTACTTCTCCAAAAATGACCCACTTACTGCCAGACCTGATGTCCTTATAACAGATGACAGTCTGCTCCTGAATCAGAGAAACTAAGATGGGTAAACAATGGCTGTAAATTAAACAAACACTTGGAGCTGTGGGAAAACCAAGATGGCCTCATGGTTCTTCCTGGCTCCCTGACAAATCTCATTTTTCTGTTTTCCCATTCCTTCACCCACCACAGTATATGTAAGAACAACTATTTGTGTCCCTAAAGGCCTTAGGCTTCCTCCCTCTGGGCCCTTGAAAAACTGTAGTCAAGCAGAAAAAGTATTAATTACATAGGACTACATGACCTGAGGAGGATACTCTAATGTTTTTGTTTTTCCAGATTTAAGGAGACCTTTCTTAAGCTATCTATGACTTAACAACAATTTGGTAAAGTATACCTTTGTGAACAAAGATGAAACTTTTTCTCCCCACCTGATCCCTCCAGAATTCAGGAACTCTCAGTGAATATTCTTACTCTCTTAACAATTTATTTGCTTGCATAAATTCAATAACAATCTGTTCTCCTTGTAACAGGATACAATTATATTACCAAGGCTTTGACTGGAATGTCATATTTGAGAAAGGTGTGCACAGACTCAGATATGACCAGATAGCTTCAAAGAACTGCTTCAAAAAAAATCGACCTGGGGCTTCCCTGGTGGCGCAGTGGTTGAGAGTCCGCCTGCCGATGCAGGGGACACGGGTTCGTGCCCCGGTCCGGGAGGATCCCACATGCTGCGGAGTGGCTGGGCCTGTGAGCCATGGCCGCTGAGCCTGCGCGTCCGGAGCCTGTGCTCTGCAATGGGAGAGGCCGCAGCAGTGAGAGGCCCGCGTACCGCAAAAAAAAAAAAAAAAAAAAAAAAAAAAAAATCGACCTGGTACCTTGCTTACAAGGTTTCAGCAAAGCAGTCTTAAAAAAGGACTTATATGGTCCATCATTATTCTTTCTGTACTTATACAAATAACCAGGCCAAGTTTAATGCAAACAAATTAGTTTTACTATGATTATCTTTGGTTAAAAAAAATATAGGGGTAATTAAAGAGAGAAAAATTATCTTTGCACCTTTGTAGATAGTATTAGATTCTAGTCCTGTTAATTGTCTTTGAGGTTTTATTACATACCTGTAAACTGGACTGGATCCTGAATTCTTCTAGTGTCCTTAAATATCTGGCTACAACTCACCAAACTAATATTTCCAATTTTCTCCCACCCTTCTGATTTGGCATCACTAAGAACAAAGGCAGCCTTTGAGCCCTGTCAGAAGGGAGCTTACCAAGTGCTCCTGACCACTGACACTGATGCAAAATTATAGAAAGTATTGAGCCTTGGGTACATGTCTCACAGCTAAGGAGGACCACCTGACATCTGGTCCTACACAACACTGGAGACCCCTGAATCAAAATGATGAGTAAGAAAAGTCACTGATATTGATGTCTACTGCTTTCGCCCAAGACACCAGATTCAAGTCTTCTTGCTTTAGTTAAACATGAAATCCTTTCTCTTTTTCTTTCTTAATTTCACTCTGGCATTGGCCTGGAAAGATAACACCCTCATCTGTATCTCCCAGGCCATTACTAAGAAGGGATAACCTTCAGTATTTAGGATAACTCTATTTTAGGATCGGAGATTCACTTTCCACATGCACTAAAAACCTGACTCCTGGCTTGAAAAGGTAAATGCAGCAGTCCCTGTGAATAAATCTTTTATCAGTATTCCTTAACAGGAATGGTTTGCATCCTGACAGGTCTTGTCTTTGTCTGTGGTGGTTATCATTCTCCTTGGGCCCATATGAATGCCCATATGGCTGGCATACAACTGTACTAGGCGTCTTAGGTTATCTAACTGTGCCCCTAACTGTTCTAGAAAAGGTTTAACAGGAGGATTCATGATTCAAGAACTGCTTCCTGGGCTTCCCTGGTGGCGCAGTGGTTGAGAATCTGCCTGCTAATGCAGGGGACACGGGTTCGAGCCCTGGTCTGGGAAGATCCCACATGCCGCAGGACAACTAGGCCCGTGAGCCACAACTACTGAGCCTGCACGTCTGGAGCCTGTGCTCCGCAACAAGGGAGGCCACGACAGTGAGAGGCCCGCGCACCGCGATGAAGAGTGGCCCCCACTTGCCACAACTAGAGAAAGCCCTTGCACAAAAACGAAGACCCAACACAGCCAAAAATAAATAAATAAACAAATGTGTGGTTTAAAGAGAAAATATTATTTAAAAAAAAAGAACTGCTTCCTTTGGCAGGGCCTACTTCCCTGATTAGGAGTTAAAACAAAGAAGAATATAATCAGGAACCTTTCCTCAACTCTTAGAGAACATTGCAGATTCCATTGCTAGGGCACTAATTGCCCAACAAAAATACTTAGACTCTCTGGCCATAGTTGCTCTTGATAATAAGATAGCCCTTGATAATCTTTTAGCTAAGCAGGGAAGTGTCTGTGCTATGACCAATACCATCTGTTGTACCTGGATTGACACTTCTGGTGAAGTTAAAACTTAATTATGTAAGATCACTGAGTAAGCCACTTGGCTTAAAAGGGTGACCGCTTCAACAGTGTCTTTGACTGGTTTGGGTCTTGGGGAAGATGGCTCTGAAGCACACTCCAAATACTGGGAGTTATCCTATTTATAGCTGTCATAAACATCAGAGCATTGGATCCTCTCAAAAGTTTTAAATGCATGTTCACAGCCACTGACCAGCAGAGAAGTGATCTCCCTGAGTGGAACATCAGAAAAGAAACGAGGAGAACAGCCACCTTAAAAATTGTGAACCTGTAACAGGGAAGAACAAAATCTGACTCCATGTTGGATCTGTTTCTTTTACTTTAACCTTTGCTTCCTGTTGCTTTTGTGACTATAATCACTACAAGGACGCTCTTTATAGCTATAAGCATACGTAGTGGCCTCCCTTGGGGAACCCTGCCCCTCTGCCTCAATGTTAAACCAAAGTGCCTTCATTCAGCTCACAGGGAAACACCCTGCCCCTGCCCGCCAATGAATGGCTGCAAGAAAGAAGAAATTAACACATCCCCTCCCAGATGCTGGCCAAACCAGAAGATATTTTGCAAGACTTAGAGCCTTTTTACTTTACTTCCTCACCTCCTTCCCCTCTCTGTTCTATAAAAGAAACTAGCATCCAGACCCAGATAAGATGGTACTCTAGAACTCTAGCCTGCCATCTTCTCAGATGCCCAGCTTTCCAAATAAAGTCGCTATTCCTTGCCTCAACACCTCGTCTCCTGATTTATTGGTCTGTTGTGAAGCAGAACAAGCTTGGACTCGGTAACAAACCTGAAGTCATGGCCTGTGAATATCACAGGAGTTCATCAAAGACATCATGGCCTATGGAGAGCACAACAAAGATCAACAAAGCTGCAGAGCAGTAGTTGAGAGCGAAGCTAATGCCTTAAATTTTGATCACATCTCTCAGGCTGAGAGTATGATGAAAAGGAGGGAATTGTTAAAGAGAAAAGGCCACAGGCCCCAAATGGCTAAAGCCCATGATACCAAACCTAGATTTAATACCTAACCTAATTGCAGTTTTGACCTTCACCAGAAATGTAATCTTAATCAACCAGTCTAGAATTTCCTGGTCAGCACCAAGAGGTAATCTGTCCATCCTCCCTCCCCACCCCCTGCACCCCCACGCACCCCCAAGATACAATCTGCATGATAAAACCCCCTTGCCTTTCCCTTTTACCCCCCAAAAGCTGCCCTGGTATAAAAATAATCCTTTCTTTTATTTTGCTAATAGCTCCTTTGCCCTATCCTTCTTCCTATAAAAACCTTCCATCTTTTAGTAAAACCCCTTCTAGTTCCTAGATTGGATGCTGCAATTCATGAATCGCCTAATAAAGCTAGTTGGATCTTCAAATTTACTCAGCTGAATTTTGTTTTTTAACAACATCTAACAATGGATTCTACTGATGAGCTGAGGGGTAATAGACTAGTGAGAGTTCAACTTGGCTAGACCCTTCTGCAGAGCAATTTGGAATCTAATAAATCTATATATATATGCACTTACCTTCTGAAATCTCATGTCTAGGAATTTACTCTGAAGAAACATCACCAACAATATGAAAATACATATGCACAAGGTAATTCATTACAGATTGTTGGTAATGGCAGGCTATTTGAGACAATCTGAATGTTGGATGGGTTTTCTGGCTTTTACGTACCGGGCACTGAAAGGGTGGCCAGTCTCCAAATACATCAGTTTCTATTCAGAAAATTAACATTAATACAATACTGTATCTAATCTACACACCTTACTCAAAATTTACCAATTGTTCCAAGTATGTCCTTTTTCTAATCCAATCTAGAGTAAGGTGGTACATTTAGTTGTCATGTCTCTTTAGCTTGCTTTAATTGGAATCAGCTCCTCAGTCTTTGTTTCCGTGACCTTGATATTTTTGAAAAGTACTGGCCAATTATTTTGTAGAATGTCTCTCAATTTAGGTTTGTCTGATGTTTCTCTACACTTAAATTTACATTAGACATTTTTGATAAAAATATTCCAGGAGTAATGTTGTGTCTTTCTCAGTATGTCACATGAGGCAGATAATGTTGATTTCTCATATTACTATGTTTCATTAATTTTGACCAGTGAAGGTTCTGGGCTTTCAGAAGAATCACAGTCATGGCAATAATGGCCTTAGAATCACACAGAAGAGATTCCAAAATGTGTTTACAAATTTTTTCCAGTTAAATTTTTTAAAATGTGTACTGACTTCAGATGACTCCCTGGAAGGGTTAAGTGGTAATGCTGTTACCACAGATACTCCCACATCTGAATTTTTTCACCTCAGGTCTTTTATTACATATGTCTAGGTAACTATGAATATATCCAAAGATTCTGTGAAAATCACAGGCTCCAGAGGAGATCAACACCTTTATAAGTAGGTTTTAAAGCATATTCTATGTAGGTTTCAGCCAGAGGCACACTCCAAAGTGACAAAACCTCCCACCAATGGATCTTCCAATCTGGGGTCACAGGGGATGACCCTGCCCCCACAGCTCCACATTCTCTGCTTGGGTTCCATATGCTTAAGACTCCAAGCAATTTCATCCTTCAAAATCTAGGTAGAGGTAGCTATACAGCTATAGCTATGCTGGCTGTAGTGTATGCTGTACTAGGGCCCGCTAGTAGGAATCACACCTGCCGTTGCTGCCCAAGTACACGGAGTAGAGCCCATGATGTGAGGTGGCACTGTGCAGTGAGGCCCTTTCTTTGACTATGTCCCCATCCCTTCCCACATGTTTCAAGTTTCAGAGCGTGTGTCAAACCAAAGAGGAAAGAAGCACTGAACTGGAAATGAGATTAATGCTCTAATTTAGGACAAATTTTTAAAACCTGAAAATAAAACTGTTAATACTTCAAACTGCCTAAACAGCTACAGAATCTGGCTAAGATTCCATATAACAGTGAGTTCAAAGAATAGTGGTTGAGAAAATAATTAAGCTATTCCTTGATAATATGCTGAGTCCAGCCCATTCAATGAATTGGCTACACACACACACACACACACATATCAAGAAGTCCTCTTCTCATAAACTGTTTTTGAGGGACTAGTGTTCCAAAGAATATTCAAGAAGAGTATATTTTAAAGTTTTCTTGCCTGAAGAAAATCTAAGATGAGTCCTGGATATATACTGAGAACTAAAATCCATCAAAGCAGAAACATTGGTAACTTAACTTTACTCAAACTTTCTAGGAGAGAGTTATGATACATTTAGAAGTGTCTTTAAAGTCATAAAATATATTTTAAACATACAAAAAAAGAAAAAAGTAAACCTCAAAGGGGAAAAGGAGCCACATTTTCTTCCACTTATACCAAATATGGCATGACATTATCTAAGGGAAAAATATTCCAATATATTGTCTATTATTTACAAATTGACCTGTTTTCATTTAATAACATATGTAGACAAGGGGATTTTTCTTACCTTTTAAAAGGCACAGCATTTTTCAGAACACTTTCCACCTCAGCAACATCTGCTCTGGCAAGATCGGCCACAGTAAGAAAGCCAGAAGCATAGAGGAATCTGGCTCTCTGTGCATTAAGTAAGGATACCCGGACCAGGTCACACAGCTCCCTCTGGATGCCAAATGTAAGACGCTTCTGAAACTGGGACAGTAGTAGTTCCATGTTGTGCCAGCCCAGGCGGTTGGAAAACACTGTAATCATCCCTAGAATATTCATATAATATTTATTGAATTAAAAATTCTTTCTAGACCAATTCTCTGTTTCTTGAGATGTATTTTTGTTTCACTGTTGTTGTTGTTTTTTCTGCAGAATTATAAAGTTTAACAGGCCCAAGGTATAAAATAATAGGAGAGCGGACATCTTTAAGGGCCTAGCTAATTGGCTAGACACATTAAATATCATCTCATTTTTTCTTAAGCACGAACTTGCATTTGAAAAAACTGAGGCAGAGCACATAAACACAAAACAAACAAAAAGCCCTCACTAGTTCCCCTCTCTCTCTCTCAATTTTTTTCCTTACTTTCTTTAAGGAAGAAAGAACTCTTAAAACAGGTAAAGAACTCTTTTCACCTAGAGGAAAACAAGAGAGCTAATTTAAATTGTCAGGTGCTGAGAGGATTATTTACAAAGAGTGAAAGTCCCATTGATAATTTCTTAAAAAAAAAAAAAGGTTGCCCAGCTTGATAGCTATACCCTCTTGAAATAAAGAGGCCAGAGTAGCCAAGTGCCAAGTCATTAAGAAAATCACTTCCCTACAAGAACATTAACCCTAGAGGTAATCTGAGATCTTTGATGCCAGTGAGTGAAGGGTAAGTCTCTCCCTTCTTACTACCCTCTCCTGGCATCTTTCCCTCGGTAATCTCTCATACACACAATTTCACAACGAAACTTCTTACACATGTAAACACACTCTCCAGCAGCCCAGGATTTCCCTCCTAAGGGCTTAAGGATTTCTTGGTAAAATCAGACCTAGAACTTCCCTTGTTTGCCTAGCTTAGAAGAGTTTAATTTTATTAAGAAAGACCAGTATTTCCTTAGAGAACAGATATTTAAAACAATGAGACAGAAGTCCAGAAATCCCTCTCCACTTGCCATCTTCCACAATTAACAAGTATTAATCAATAACTTGATGAGAAAATGAAGACCAGTGAGAACTGTGTCTGTTTCTTCTTACAATAAGCTCCCCCTGCCAAAAAAAAAAGACAGAAAAAACAGAAAGAAGAGCGATGGTCAGCAGGTTGCTAGGGAATGGAAGGGGACCAAGATCCAGACACTCAGCCAGCTGCCAGTCTTCTGTAGCAGGGTAACTGAGCCCACAAGAGTCATAGTTTTGGGTGTTCTGATGATGACAGGAACTATACAAAATTATGGCTTAACATGATCCCCTCACTTTTAGAGAAACCTACAGTAAAATGGAATGTGAAAAAAAGTAATCTTAACTTGACCTCAAACCACAGAGTCTTAAATAAATGTGGGAACACTTGTTTAACTGACCTGCATAAACAGCAGCTGACTGTTGTAACGATTGAATCTGTCCACGACTGCATCCATATTTCTGATTAATTTCCTTTAAGGGAACTTCACTGATTAAATCTAACAGCACAAGACTGGTAAAAAACCTGGAAAGTAAATTACCAAAAGTATGGTAAGAGGTCACTTATGTCTACTATGAAAGTACAATGTATGTTTAGAAACAAGAAAGAACCAAAAAAGGTAAGAGGGTGAGAAGGTGAGAAGATTCCTAATAGGATATAGGATTAGTGGACAAAGAGCTCAATGTTTATAAATTCTAACATACGTTAGTACTATAGCAAAAAACTAGTATCTGTATGACAAAAAGATTTTGTTCATATTTCAATAATGCTAACTAATTTTAAGAAATGAGATTTGGTTCAAGAAATATGATGGCACAAACATTTTAAAGAACACTTGATATACAATTATATCACCTAATCATATTTCAATCAAAATTTGGTCATAAAAAAGTTTTGATGTGAAAGGCAATTGTGCCACAAATAAGCCAAGTATATAATCCTTACAAAATTTACACTTGACTATGATGTAAATAATATGAGACTAATGCTTTAAGAAAAATAATTTTATTATATTTCAAAGAAGCTAAAGCCTGTACAATTTCCCTACCTGAATCTTTTAATTGGCTCTTCCCTACTGGTAACAAATCAATTCAAAGGATGATACAAACCATATCCTCAAATGGAGCCATACTAAGTTGGCAGTTCTGATCATATCTTCTTTAAGGGAAGAAAGTAATTAAGTGTTCTACTTTAAAAAGTCTTGATATATAGTGGTTTCTTATAAGCTACAAAGAAGAAACTAAAATATCAATAAATTCAGTAAATACAAGAAGTTGAAAATTTTTACTATATTCAGCCAAAACTTTTATTTTAATGACAATGAAAGTGATTACAATAAACTGGACATCTACTGTATATCCAATACTGTGTTAAAAACTGGACAGTCCAGGCTCCTTGATATTTACCTTTTATGGATGGCCATTTGTCGGTGCTGTTTCTCAGTTCTGGCTACTACTTTTCCTTTCACACAGCGAGCCAAGAACCCTTCTTCAACTCCCACTAGCTCTGCCACCCGTTTCATAGAAGCTGGCAACTTCTCCCATAAACAGAAAAATCGATACCAATCAATAGTAGTCCAATCCTCAAACACAGGTGTAACCTAAAGGGAAGAAGCATCATTCATTACCTAAAACTACTGCATTACAAAAGGGACAAAATTGTAAATGTAAACTTCATGTTAAAACAAAGGCTTCATGGGCTTCCCTGGTGGCGCAGTGGTTGAGAGTCCACCTGCCAATGCAAGGGACACAGGTTCGTGCCCTGGTCCGGGAAGATCCCACATGCCGTGGAGCGGCTGGGCCCGTGAGCCATGGCTGCTGAGCCTGCGCGTCCGGAGCCTGTGCTCCGCAATGGGAGAGGCCACAACAGTGAGAGGCCCGCGTACCGAAAAAACAAACAAACAAACAAACACACAAAGGCTTCAGTATTTGGAAATATTTCTAAATGTGATAATGCCTTACTTATATGGAAACTTCATTTAATCACAAACAACTCACTGACAAGAGAAAAGAAGAGACCACTAAGCATACAAGCTGGATTTTACAGAATCCAAGGACTTTAATCATAGACACTTTTAATCTCGGTATTCTGATGTTAAATACAATCTTAAGTATTTTGTATGACTTCTGAGAAAATACAGGGAGGGGAAAGAGGAATCAATATTCACAATTGCTATAATATATTTATTATCTGAAGTGTCCAGGATTCAACAACAAAAAAAAAACAACGAGACATTCAAAGAAACAGAAGCATGTGTCCCAAACACAGGGGAAAAAGCAGGCAAAAGAAACACCTTTGAGGGGTTCTAGATGTCAGAAATATCTGCAAAGACTTCAAAGAGACATTATAAGTATGGTCAAAAAACAGCAACAACAAAAAAAACATGCTTAATAATGTAAAGGAAAGTATGATGACAATGTCTCATCAAGTAGGGAATATGAGTAAAGAGAAATGATTAAAAAAAGAGCCAAATGGAAATTCTAGAGTTAAAAAATACAACTGAAACGAACTATTAACTATAGAGCTCAACAGTAGATGCAAGCTGGCAGAATAAAGAATCAGCAAACATGAAGATAGATCCATCAAGATTATGCAATCTGAGAGGTGAGAAAAAAGGAAAAAAAAATGAACAGAGCCTCAGAGAAATGTGGGAAGCATTAAAGTGTACCAACATATGCATAATGAGAGTACCAGAAGAAGACAGAAAGGAACAGAAAGAACATTTGAAGAAATTATGGCTAAAACCTTTCCAAATTTAATGGAAAACTTTACATATGCAAGAGACTAAAAGTGAACTCCAACTAGGAAAGCTCAAAAAGATCCACACCCTGATGCATCAGAGTCAAAATGGAAAATACCAAGAGAAAATCATGAAAGCAGCAAAAGAAAAACAATGCATCATATACAAGGGAAACCAAAAAAAATTAAGAGCCGACTTCTCATCAAAAACAATGGAGGACAGGGCTTCCCTGGTGGTGCTGGTTGAGAGAGTCCACCTGCCGATGCAGGGGACATGGGTTTATGCCCCGGTCCGGGAGGATCCCACATGCCACAGAGCAGCTGGGCCCGTAAGCCATGGCTGCTGAGCCTGCGCGTCCGGAGCCTGTGCTCCACAACGGGAGAGACCACAACAGTGAGAGGCCCACGTACCGCA
>NW_006776601.1:639037-664129 GCF_000442215.2 Lipotes vexillifer | reverse complement strand
CCCAAAAAAAAAAAAAAAAAAAAAAAACAATGGAGGACAGAATACTGTGAAACAACGTGTTCAAACTGCTGAAAGAAAAAAAAAGTCAACAAAGAATCTTATATAAAGGAAAACTAACTTTATAAAATAAAGGCATAACAAAGACATTCCCAGATAAACAGAAAATTTGTTGCTAGCAGATCTGCCTACAAGAACTACTAAAGAAAAGCTCTTCTGGTTGAAAGAGAGTGACCCAAAACAGTATACTAATTCCACACAGAAAAACAAGGAGTGCCAACAAAGGTAACTGCATGGGTACTTGTAAAGATAGTATTGTTGCATATTTCCCCTCTTTTCTTCTCTTGACTGACTTTAAAAAGCAACTGTACAAAACAGTATGTATAAAACATATAAAAATGCAAAATGTTCGACAATAACAGCCCAAAGGAGGCAGATGGGAGCAAAGCTATATTGAAGTAGGAAATAACAAGAGAGAGTAACTAAATCCATAGAAACAAATAAAGGGAAGCACAAATCTTAAATAAAAATGTAAATATAACAAATTTTATATGTATACATTTGCTCTCCTTTCTACTCTCAGCTTCTTTAAAGACATAAAATTGTATAAAATAATAATTATAACATTGTATTGTTGGGTTTGTAACACATGTAGATTAGATGTAACATGTATAACACTAATAGCACCAAAAAGAAAAAAAAAAAAAAAAAAAAGGAACAGGAATACAGCTATACAAGAATAATGTTTCTATATCTCAATGGGATTAAGTAAGTATAAATTTTAAGCTGTATATGCTAACCCCTTGAGTAATTACTGGGAAAATAACTTCAAAAAATATAGAGAAAAAGTAAAGAAATTTAAATGTTATACTAGAAAGTTTTGCTTAATTCAAAAGAAATCAGTAAAAGTACAAGAGAACAAAAGAAGACGTGAGATATATAGAAAATAGACAAAATGTGGAAGATGTAAATCCAACTACATCAATAGTAACACAAAATGCAAATGGGCTAAATAATCTATCAAAGACAGATTGACAGATTGGATTAAAAAAAACCAGAATCCAACTATATGCTGTCTATAAGAGACACATTACAGATTCAAAAATACAAACAGGTCAAAAGTAAAGGGAAGTGAAAATATGCAAACCACAACTATAACAAAGCCAGAGTAACTAGACTAATATCAGATAAAACAGACTTCTAAAAAAAAGTTCACAGAAAAGGAATATTTTATAATGACAACAGGACCCATCCAACAAACAAACATAACAACTGTAAATACATACAGGGTTCCAAAACACATGAACGAAACTTGACAGAAATGAAGAAACAGACAATTCAAAAATAAGAGTTGAAGATTTAAATATCCTCACTTTCAACAGTGGAAAGAAGAACTAAGAAGATCAACAGGAAATAGAAGGTGAAAATGATACAGTAAATCAACTAGACCTACAGACATCTGTAGAACTTCAACCAGCAACAGCAGAATGCACATTCTTCTTGAGGCCACATAGAACATTCTCCAGGACAGACCACCTACTAGGCAATAAAACAAGCCTCAATAAATGTAAAAGGATTGAAATCATGTGAAATATGTTTTCTGACAATGGAATGAAATTAAAAATAAATTTTAAAATATTTTGGAAATTCACAATGTGGAAATTAAACAAGATGCTACTAAATAACAATGGGTCAGAGAAGAAATCACAATTGAAACTAAAAACTACCTTGAAACAGATGAAGATAAAAAATGAAAACATAAAATACCAAAACTTATGGGATACAGTGAAAGTAGTGCTTTAAAAGAAATTTATAGTTATAAATGCCTATACTAAAATAGAATAAAGATCTAAAATCAATATCCTAATCTTCCACCTTAAGACACTGCAAATTGAAGGGCAAAGGAAAGCCAAAGCAAGAAGGAAAAAAAAAAAAGCTATAAAGAGCAGAAATTGTGAAACAGAGAGTAAAAAATAATAAAGAAAATCAACCTACCCAAAATAAGTTCTGTTAAAAGGTAAACTGGAACACATTAAAATTTTCAAGAGTTTATTTGAGCATGCACCAATTAGAATTGGGCAGCACCAAACCAAAGGCAGTTAGGAGTCCTCTAATGACAGGAGCTAGCGGCAAAGTTTTTAAAGAGAAGATGCTGAAGAAAAGCAAAGCAATTACAGGACTGGTTATAGCTTCAGCAGTTGCCTTACTTGGGAAAACCTAGTTGGCTTTTTGTGATTGGTTGTTCTCAAGTTTCACTTTCTTGGATTCAAGTGCATTGACTAAGGCTTAAGTTCTTGTTTGCTTACATAAGCTGCTAAGACAGGCTTCCTTATTTAAGTATTGTTAACAGTTCTTTGAAACAATACTGAAACCTTTAGCTAGACTGATCAAGAAAAAGAGAGAATACTCAAATTACTAAAATCAGGAATAGAAGAGGGGACACTACTACTGCCTTATAGAAATAAAAAGAATCATAAAAAAATACTATGAACAATTGAATACCAACAAATTAGATAACCTAGATGAAATGGACAAATTCCTGGAAACATACCAACTACCAAAACTGATTCAAGAAAAAACAGAAAATCTAAATAGACCTAAAACAAGAATAGAGCCTGAATTAGTAATCAAAAAATGTACTCCAAAGAAATGTCTAAGCCCAAACGGCTTGACTGGTGAAATCTATTACCAAATGTTTAAATAATTAACAGCAATCCTTCACAATTTCTTCCAAAAAGAGAAAGGAACACTTCCTAATTCATTCACTACCTCAAAACCACACAAAATCATCATGAGAATAAAGAACTACAGACCAATGTGTCTTAAGAATGTAGATGCAACAATCCTCAACAAAATACCAGCAAACCAAATCTAGCAACATGTAAATAGTACTATACAACATGATCAAGTGAGATTTACCCAGAAAATTCAAGATTAATATCATATCTGAAAATCAAATAATGTAATGTCAATAGAATAATGGACAAAAATCCCATGATGATCTCAATAGATGCAGAAAAAGCACGTCACAAAATCTAACACCTTTTTGTGATTAAAAAAATTCAACAATCTAGGAATAGAAGGTAAATTCCTCAACCTGATAAAGGCTATGTGCAAAAACTCCACAGCTAACATCATACTTGATGGTGAAAGCCTGAACACTTTCCCTCTAAGATCAGGAACAAGACAAAGATGTCTGCTCTCACTATCTCTATTCGTATTTAACTGGAGATTCTAGACAGGTCAAGAAAAAGAAATAAAATTCATCTATAGTGGAAAGGAAGAAGCAAAACTACCTCTATTTGCAAATGATATGAACTTGTATATAGAAAATCCTAAGGAATCCACCAAAATACTATTAAAATTCATGAACAAGTTTAATAGGCTGCAGCATACAAGATCAAAATATTAAAAAACTGGGCTTCCCTGGTGGTGCAGTGGTTGAGAGTCCGCCTGCCGATGCAGGGGACACGGGTTTGTGCCCCGGCCTGGGAAGATCCCATGTGCCGCGGAGCGGCTGGGCCCGTGAGCCATGGCCGCTGAGCCTGCGCGTCCGGAGCCTGTGCTCCGCAACGGGAGAGGCCACAACAGTGAGAGGCCCGTGTACTGCAAAAAAAAAAAAAAAAAAAAAATTAAAAAACTGTTCATACATTTCAATGAACAATCTGAAAAGAAAATTAATAAAGGAATTCCATTTACAATAGCATAAAAAAACAATAAAATGTTTAAGAATAAGTTTAACAAAAGACATATAAAACTTGTACTCTGAAAACTATAAAAATTGTTGAAAGAAATTAAAGACCTACACAAATGTGAAGACAGCCATGTACACTAACTGGAAGACTTAACACTGTTAATTGTCATCGAAATTAAAAATCTTTGGGCTTAGGGAAGAGATATGGGAACATATGTATATGTATAACTGATTCACTCTGTTATAAAGCAGAAACTAACACACCATTGTAAAGCAATTATACCCCAATAAAGATGTTTAAAAAAAAAAATCTTTGGGCTTCAAAAGACATAATCAAAAACTTGAAAAGACAACCCACAGAATGCAAGAAAATATTTCCATATCATATATCTCAGAAGAGACTTGTATCCAGAATATATAAAGAACTCTTACAACTCAATAATAAAATGATAAATAACCCAATTTAAAATTGGGCAGGGCTTCCCTGGTGGCGCAGTGGTTGAGAGTCTGCCTGCCGATGCAGGGGACACGGGTTCGTGCCCTGGTCCGGGAAGATCCCACATGCCGCGGAGCAGCTGGGCCCATGAGCCATGGCTGAGCCTGCGCATCCGGAGCCTGTGCTCCGCAACGGGAGAGGCCACAACAGTGAGAGGCCCGCGTACCGCAAAAAAAAAAAAAATGGGTAAAGGATCTGAGTAGATATTTTTCTAAGGAAGATGTTCATGTGGTCAACAAACAGATGGAAAGGTGTTCAACATCACTACCCATTAGGGAAATACAAATTCAAACTATAATGAGACAGCACTTCAAGCCCATAAGGATATACTTAAAAAGACAGATAAAAACAAGCATTGGAGAGATGTGGAGAAATGTGAACCCTTGAACATTGCTTATGGTAATGTAAATTATGCAGCTGCTTTTTAGAACTTTGGAAGCCCCTCAAAATGTTAAAATTAGAGTTACCATATGATCCAGCAGTTGTACTTCTAGAGATATACCTAAGAGAATCCAAAACATATGTCCACAAAAACTTGAATATGAATGTTAACAGCAGCATTACTCATAATAGTCAAAAAGTAAAAACATATCAAACGTCCATCATTTTGATGAATGGATAAAGATGTAGTACATCTCTACAATGAAATATTATTCTGCAATATAAAGGACTTAAGAACTGATACATGATAAAACATGGATGAACCTTGAAAACATTATGCTAAGTGAAAGAAACCAGCCATGAAAGACCACATATTATATAACTCCATTTATATGAATAAGAATAGAATAGAAAGTCTATAGAAAAACAGAAATCACACTGGTGGTTGCTCAGGGGTAGGGGAGGATGAGGAGGTTGAAGGAAAATGGGAAGTGACTGCTAATGGGTACAGGGTTTTTTTCTGAGGTGATGAAAATGTTCTGAAATTAGATGTTGATGACTGCACAACTCTGTGAACATACTAAAAATCACTGACTTGTACACTTTAAATTATATACTATGTGAACTGTATTGCAACAAAGCTATTTTAAAAAAACTCAAATTCCCTATGAGAAAATTTTCAGAACACTCTTGAAAGCCCCAAAATAGACTCAAAGAAATAGAAAAACACCTCTTTTCATGAATAAGACCAATCAAATTAAAAAGGATGTCAGTCAGTTCTCCTCCATGTTAATGTATAAATTTAACAATACCAATGAAAATACCAAGTTAATTCTAAGCGATATATGAAAAGGTAGGTAAGCAAGAATACCTATGAACACTAAAAAAGGAGAGCAATGAAACTAACCCTACTAGATAATACAATAAAAGCTTTTAATTAAAACAGAGGTAGTGGTGTACATATTGGTAAAATTGGTCTGTTGTCAGGTCAACAAATGAAATAGAAATATACCCAACAACAAATGGAAATTAGAAATGCATCTGAACACAAATGCAAATTAGTACATAAAAATTGGAGAAATAAGTTAAATGAAAGCTGAAGAAAATTTTTCACTCACTGTGTGTAAACAAATCTTTTTAATAAATAAAGATGTGACTACAGATAGCCATTATGAAAAAAGATAAAATTGAAGAACCATATATTAGAATAAACTCTAAATGGAATAGAGCACAAAAGAGAGGGACTACAATCATAATTACTTGAAGAAAATGTGAGAGAATTTATAATCTCAGAGCAAGAAAAGCATTTCTCACTGATTCTAAAATTCAAAATTCAACTACATTTTTTAAAAATGCTATACAAAACACACAATAAACAAAGTCAAAAGCCAAGTGAAAAACTAGGAGAAAAATATTTATACCAAAAAAGAACTACTCTCCCTAATATATGTAAAAGAAGTGTTAAAACTTAAGACCAAAAATACAATAGAAAAATGTGCAAAAGACATGGACAACTCATAGAAAATAAAAGAATACTACCTTAAACATATAGAAAAAAATGTTCAAATTTATTCATAATAAAAAGTGTAAATTAAAAGTACACTCAAAAATATAAAAGCTTGACAATATAACTTTATTTATGAGGTTGTGGGAAAATAACCACTCTCATACAGCACTGGTAAAACTGGAAAATGATACAAACGCTATAGAGGGCAATGCAAAACCAAAATCACCTATGTCTTTACACTTGACCCAGCAATCATACTTCTAGGATTCTTTCGTAAAGATACACCTCCATCAAAACTAAACTAAACAATAATATATGCCAAAGTTACTCACTGCAGCATCATTTGCCATACCAAAATATTGGGAACAACTCAAATATCCATCAGAGGACTGAATGAATAAACAATGGATTATCCACATACACAATGGGGTTATACAGATATAAAAAGAATAAAAATCCCATGAATTGGCAAAGAGTGATTTCCAAGATATATTAGATATATTGTTAAAGGGGAAAAAGAGGTACAAAGCAATGTATATAGAATACTATCCTCTGAATAAGAAAGGTAAGTGAGACTGTATCTAAGCACTTGCTAATATTTATTAGCACTTGCTAATATTTATACAATGAAAAAGAAAAGACATACACCAGAAACTAATGAAAACAATTATCTATGAAGGTAAGAGGAAACGGCATGCAGAGCACTGACATATAGCTGCCAGACTTCACTGGGTATTCCTTTTTATATAGTTCTGACTTTTGAATCACATAAATGTTTTAAATATTCAAAAAAAAAATAGTACATGCAAACTTAAATGTTTTATTTAATAAATAAATGTACATTAACTTGGCAATTTTTTGAGATAGGGTTAAGGTTTTTTGAGTGTGAGTCTATTGATTAGAATTTACCATGGCTTTCTTATGTAAACCATACCCACAATTGTCTCATAAATCCAGTTTCTCTTTTGGTCAAGTGAAGTTAGACATTAAAGAAAATTGCAAAATACTCTGTGAACAGTACCCTTATAGTTGTTTTCCCATAAAGATTATAACTTTTTTTCAGAGCTTTACAGAAGTCTCACTCACATATTTTATCAGCAACTATTATAGTAACTTGCATTAAATCTAATTTTCATAGAAGTAAACTGGCAATCTGACTCTAGAGCCCATAATCATAACCACTGTACAATAAATGAGACTTATTTTTAAGGCCATGCCAGATAACTGGTAAGACCAGCTTTGAGATTCTCCTTTGACACATTCTCAGGCACAGAACTTTGAACACATTATCACCCACGTAGTACACATGTTCACTGCAAGAGGGGGCGGAGGGAAGGCCCTGTCCAGAAATTTCTCCTCTGCTCGCCTCTATACAGTGTTTTTATTGAAATACATTTCTTGATAAGCCTTCCTAATTCTTATAATTTCAAATTTATCCCCCACTCTCTTGCCTATCAAAACACATGCATTTGCTCTTTCCCCCTTCCCCACATTATTGAGGCATAATTGACAAATGAAATTGTATATATCTAAGGTGTACAATATAATGATTTGACATATGTATTCACTGTGAAATGATTACCATAATCAAGTTAATTAGCACATCTATCACCTCACATAGTTACCACTGTGTGCATGTGTGTGGTGAGATTCTCTCTGTAAGCAAGTTCCAAGTATACAATACAGTATTATTAGCTATAATCACTACGATGTACATTAAATTCTCAGAACTTATTCATCTTACACAGGCATACATTGGGGATACTCTGGGTTCAGTTCAAAACATTACAACAGAGGGGAGGGGGGAAGATGGCGGAAGAGTAAGACGCGAAGATCAACTTCCTCCCAACAGATACATCAGAAATACATCTACACGTGGAACAACTCCTACAGAACACCCACCGAATGCTGGCAGAAGACCTCAGACCTCCCAAAAGGCAAGAAACTCCCCACGTCCCTGGGTAGGGCAAAAGAAAAAAGAATAAACAGAGACAAAAGAATAGGAATGGGACCTGCACCAGTGGTAGGGAGCCGTGAAGAAGGAAAGGTTTCCACACACCAGGAAGCCCCTTCAGGGGCAGAGACTGCGGCTGGTGGAGGGGGGAAGCTTCGGAGCCACGGAAGAGAGCACAGCAAAAGGGATGCAGAGGGCAAAGCTGAGAGATTCCCGCACAGAGGATCGGAGCCAACTGGCACTCACTAGCCCGAGAGGCTTGTCTGCTCACCTGCCGGGGCGGGCAGGGCTGGGAGCAGTGGCTAGGGCTTCAGCACTGGGAAAGGAATGGCGGCGTGAACACAGCCTGAAGGGGTTAGTGCACCACGGCTAGCTGGGAAGGAGTCTGGGGAAAAGTCTGGACCTGCCAGGGAGGCAAGAGACTTTTTCTTCCCTCTTTGTTTCCTGGTGCGCAAGGAGAGGGGATTAAGAGCGCTGCTTAAAGGAGCTCCTGAGACAGGCGCGAGCCGCGGCTAGAAGCATGGACCCCAGAGACAGGCATGAGAGACGCTAAGGCTGTGGCTGCCACCACCAAGTAGCCTGTGTGCGAGCGCAGATCACTATCCACACCTCCCTTCTGGGGAGCCTGTGCAGCCCGCCACTGCCAGGGTCCCGGGATTCAGGGACAACTGGCTGGGAGAAAGCACAGCACGCCTCAGGCTGGTGCCACGTCCCAACGGCCTCTGCCACCACAGGCTCGCCCTGCATCATGCCCCTCTCTCCCCCTGGCCTGAGTGAGCCAAAGCCCCCAAATCAGCGGCTCCTTTAACCCTGTCCTGTCTGAGCAAAGAACAGACGCCCTCCGGCGACCTACATGCATAGGCGGGGCCAAACCCAAAGCAGAACCCCAGGAGCTGTGCAAACAAAGAGAAAGGGAAATCTCTCCCAGCAGCCTCAGGAGCAGCGGATTAAATCTCCACAATCAACCTGATGTACCCTGCATCTCTGGAATACCTGAATAGACAACGAATTGTCGCAAATTCAGGAGGTGGACTTTGAGAGCAAGATTTATTATTTTTTACCCTTTTCCTCTTTTTGTGAGTGTGTATGTGTATGCTTCTGTGTGAGATTTTGTCTGTATAGTTTTGCTTTCACCATTTCTCCTAGGGGTCTATCTGTCCATTTTTTGTTTCATTTTTTTTTACTTAAAAAAATTTTTTTTCTTAATTATTTTTTATTTTAATAACTTTATTTTATTTAATCTTACTTTATTTTCTTTTCTCTTAACCTCTTTCTCTCTTTCTACTTTTTCTCCCTTTAATTCTGAGCCGTGTGGATGAAAGGCTCTTGGTGCTGCACCCAGGAATCAGTGCTGTGCCTCTGAGGAGGGAGAACCAACTTCAGGACACTGGTCCACAAGAGACCTCCCAGCTCCACGTAATATCAAACGGCGAAAATCTCCCAGAGATCTCCATCTCAACACCGGCACCCAGCTTCACTCAACGACCAGCAAGCTACAGTGCTGGACACCCTATGCCAAACAACTAGCAAGACAGGAACACAACCCCACCCACTAGCAGAGAGGCTGCCTAAAATCATAATAAGTCCACAGACACCCCAAAACACACCACCAGACGTGGACCTGCCCACCAGAAAGACAAGATCCAGCCTCATACACCAGAACACAGGCACTAGTCCCCTCCACCAGGAAGCCTACACAACCCACTGAAACAACTTTAGCCACTGGGGAAAGACACGAAAAACAACAGGAACTACGAACCTGCAGCTTGCAAAAAAGAGACCCCAAACACAGTAAGATAAGCAAAATAAGAAGACAGAAAAACACAAAGGAGATGAAGGAGCAAGATAAAAACCCACCAGACCTAACAAATGAAGAGGAAATAGGCAGTCTACCTGAAAAACAATTCAGAATAATGATAGTAAAGATGATCCAACATCTTGGAAATAGAATAGAGAAAATGCAAGAAACATTTAACAAGGACCTAGAAGAACTAAAGAGGAAACAAGCAACGATGAACAACACAATAAATGAAATTAAAAATACTCTAGAAGGGATCAATAGCAGAATAAGTGAGGCAGAAGAACAGATAAGTGACCTGGAAGATAAAATAATGGAAATAACTACTGCAGGGCAGAATAAAGAAAAAAGAACAAAAAGAACTGAGGACAGTCTCAGAGACCTCTGGGACAACATTAAATGCACCAACATTCGAATTATAGGGGTTCCAGAAGAAGAAGAGAAAAAGAAAGGGACTGAGAAAATATTTGAAGAGATTATAGTAGAAAACCTCCCTAATATGGGAAAGGAAATAGTTAATCAAGTCCAGGAAGCACAGAGAGTCCCATACAGGATAAATCCAAGGAGAAACACACCAAGACACATATTAATCAAACTGTCAAAAATTAAATACAAAGAAAACATATTAAAAGCAGCAAGGGAAAAACAAGCAATAACACACAAGTGAATAGCATAAGGTTGACAGCTGATCTCTCAGCAGAAACTCTACAAGCCAGAGGGGAGTGGCAGGACATACTGAAAGTAATGAAGGAGAAAAACCGGCAACCAAGATTACTCTACCCAGCAAGGATCTCATTCAGATTTGATGGAGAAATTAAAACCTTTACAGACAAGCAAAAGCTGAGAGAGTTCAGCACCACCAAACCAGCTTTACAACAAATGCTAAAGGAACTTCTCTAGACAAAAACACAAGAGAAGGAAAAGTCCTATAATAATGAACCCAAAACAATTTAGAAAATGGGAATAGGAACATACATATCTATAATTACCTTAAATGTAAATGGATTAAATGTTCCCACCAAAACACAGACTCGCTGAATGGATAGAAAAACAAGACCCATATATATGCTGTCTACAAGAGACCCACTTCAGACCTAGAGACACATACAGACTGAAAGTAAGGGGATGGAAAAAGATATTTCATGCTAATGGAAACCAAAAGAAAGCTGGAGTAGCAATTCTCATATCAGACAAAATAGACTTTAAAAAAAAGACTATTACAAGAGACAAAGAAGGACACTACATAAAGATCAAGGTATTGATCCAAGAAGAAGATATAACAATTGTAAATATTTATGCACCCAACATAGGAGCACCTCAATACATAAGGCAAAAACTAGCAGCCATAAAAGGGGAAATCGACAGTAACACATTCATAGTAGGGGACTTCAACACCCCACTTTCACCAATGGACAGATCATCCAAAATGAAAATAAATAAGGAAACACAAGCTTTAAATGATACATTAAACAAGATGGACTTAACTGATATTTATAGGACACTCCATCCAAAAACAACAGAATACACATTTTCCTCAAGTGCTCATGAAACATTCTCCAAGATAGATCATATCTTGGGTCACAAATCAAGCCTTGGTAAATTTAAGAAAACTGAAATTGTATCAAGTATCTTTTCCGACCACAATGCTATGAGATTAGATATCGATTACAGGAACAGATCTGTAAAAAATACAAACACATGGAGGCTAAACAATACACTACTTAATAATGAAGTGATCACTGAAGAAATCAAAGAGGAAATCAAAAAATATCTAGAAACAAATGACAGTGGAGAAACGACAACCCAAACCCTATGGGATGCAGCAAAAGCAGTTCTAAGAGGGAAGTTTATAGCAATACAATCCTACCTTAAGAAACAGGAAACATCTCGAATAAACAACCTAACCTCGCACCTAAAGCAATTAGAGAAAGAACAAAAAAAACCCAAGTTAGCAGAAGGAAAGAAATCATAAAGAGCAGATCAGAAATAAACGAAAAAGAAATGAAGGAAAAGATAGCAAAGATCAATAAAACTAAAAGCTGGTTCTTTCAGAAGATAAACCAAATTGATATACAATTAGCCAGACTCATCAAGAAAAAAAGGGAGAAGACTCAAATCAATAGAATTAGAAATGAAAAAGGAGAAGTAACAACTGACACTGCAGAAATACAAAAGATAATGAGAGATTACTACAAGCAACTATATGCCAATAAAATAGACAACCTGGAAGAAATGGACAAATTCTTAGAAATGCACAACCTGCCAAGACTGAATCAGGAAGAAATACAAAATATGAACAGACCAATCACAAGCACTGAAATTGAAACTGTGATTAAAAACCTTCCAACAAACAAAAGCCCAGGACCAGATGGCTTCACAGGCGAATTCTATCAAACATTTAGAGAAGAGCTAACACCTATCCTTCTCAAACTCTTCCAAAATATAGCAGAGGGAGGAACACTCCCAAACTCATTCTACGAGGCCACCATCACCTTGATACCAAAACCAGACAAGGATGTCACAAAGGAAGAAAACTACAGGCCAATATCACTGATGAACACAGATGCAAAAATCCCCAACAAAATACTAGCAAACAGAATCCAACAGCACATTAAAAGGATCATACACCATGATCAAGTGGGGTTTTTCCAGGAATGCAAGGATTCTTCAATATACGCAAATCAATCAATGTGATACACCATATTAACAAATTGAAGGAGAAAAACCATGTGGTCATCTGAATAGATGCAGAGAAAGCTTTCGACAAAATTCAACACCCATTTATGATAAAAACCCTACAGGAAGTAGGCAAGGAGGGAAATTTCAACACAATAAAGGCCATATATGACATACCCACAGCCAACATCATCCTCAATGGTGAAAAACTGAAAGCATATCCACTAAGATCAGGAAAAAGACAAGGTTGCCCACTCTCACCACTCTTATTCAACATAGTTTTGGAAGTTTTAGCCACGGCAATCAGAGAAGAAAAAGAAATAAAAGGAATACAAATTGGAAAAGAAGAAGTAAAGCTGTCACTGTTTGCAGATGACATGATACTATACATAGAGAATCCTAAAGATGCTACCAGAAAACTACTAGAGCTAATCAATGAATTTGGTAAAGTAGCAGGATACAAAATTAATGCACAGAAATCTCTGGCATTCCTATACACTAATGATGAAAAATCTGAAAGTGAAATCAAGAAAACACTCCCATTTACCATTGCAACAAAAAGAATAAAATATCTAGGAATAAACCTACCTAAGGAGACAAAAGACCTGTATGCAGAAAATTATAAGACACTGATGAAAGAAATTAAAGATGATACAAACAGATGGAGAGATATACCATGTTCTTGGATTGGAAGAATCAACATTGTGAAAATGACTCTACTACCCAAAGCAATCTATAGATTCAATGCAATCCCTATCAAACTACCACTGGCATTTTTCACAGAACTAGAACAAAAAATTTCACAATTTGTATGGAAACACAAAAGACCCCGAATAGCCAAAGCAATCTTGAGAATGAAAAATGGAGCTGGAGGAATCAGGCTCCCTGACTTCAGACTATACTACAAAGCTACAGTAATCAAGACAGTATGGTACTGGCACAAAAACAGAAAGATAGATCAATGGAACAGGATAGAAAGCCCAGAGATAAACCCATGCACATATGGTCACCTTATCTTTGATAAAGGAGGCAGGAATGTACAGTGGAGAAAGGACAGCCTCTTCAATAAGTGGTGCTGGGAAAACTGGACAGGTACATGTAAAAGTATGAGATTAGATCATTCCCTAACACCATACACAAAAATAAGCTCAAAATGGATTAAAGATCTAAATGTAAGGCCAGAAACTATCAAACTCTTAGAGGAAAACACAGGCAGAACACTCTATGACATAAATCACAGCAAGATTCTTTTTGACCCACCTCCTAGAGACATGGAAATAAAAGCAAAAATAAACAAATGGGACCTAATCAAACTTCAAAGCTTTAGCACAGCAAAGGAAACCATAAACAAGACCAAAAGACAACCCTCAGAATGGGAGAAAATATTTGCAAATGAAGCAACTGACAAAGGATTAGTCTCCGAAATTTACAAGCAGTTCATGCAGCTCAATAACAAAAAAACAAACAACCCAATCCAAAAATGGGCAGAAGACCTAAATAGACATTTCTCCAAAGATATACAGAGTGCCAACAAACACATGAAAGAATGCTCAACATCATTAATCATTAGAGAAATGCAAATCAAAACTACAATGAGATATCATCTCATACCTGTCAGAATGGCCATCATCAAAATATCTAGAAACAATAAATGCTGGAGAGGGTGTGGAGAAAAGGGAACACTCTTGCACTGCTGGTGGGAATGTGAATTGGTACAGCTAGTATGGAAAACAACAGTATGGAGGTTCCTTAAAAAACTACAAATAGAACTACCATATGACCCAGCAATCCCACTACTAGGTATATACCCTGAGGAAACCAGAATTCAGAAAGAGTCATGTACCAAAATGTTCATTGCAGCTCTATTTACAATAGCCCGGAGATGGAAACAACCTAAGTGCCCGTCGTCGGATGAATGGATAAAGAAGATGTGGCACATATATACAATGGAATATTACTCAGCCATAAAAAGAAACAAAATTGAGTTATTTGTAGTGAGGTGGATGGACCTAGAGTCTGTCATACAGAGTGAAGTAAGTCAGAAAGAGAAAGACAAATACCATATGCTAACACATATATATGGAATTTAAGAAAAGAAAATGTTATGAAGAACCTAGGGGTAAGACAGGAATAAAGATACAGACCTACTAGAGAATGGACTTGAGGATATGGGGAGGGGGAAGGGTAAGCTGTGACAAAGTGAGAGAGTGGCATGGACATATATACACTACCAAATGTAAAACAGATAGCTAGTGGGAAGCAGCTGCATAGCACAGGGAGATCAACTCGGTGCTTTGTGACCACCTAGAGGGGTGGGATAGGGAGGGTGGGAGGGAGGGAGACACAAGAGGGAAGAGATATGGGAACATATGTATATGTACAACTGATTCACTTTGTTATAAAGCAGAAACTAACACACCATTGTAAAGCAATTATACTTTAATAAAGATGTAAAAAACACAAAAACAACAACAACAAAAAAAAACATTACAATAAAGCAATTATCACAATAAAGTGAGCCACACAAGTTTTTTGGTTTCCCGGTGCATATAAAAGTTATGTTTTGGTTTAACAGTGCATATAAAAGTAGTCTCTTAAGTATGCAATAGTATTATGTTTAAAAAAAACCATGCACACATCTTAGTCTAAAAATAATACTGTTAGGGAATTCCCTGGCGGTCCAGTGGTTGGGACTCCACGCTCTCACTGCTGAGGGCCGGGGTTCGCTCCCCGGTGGGGGAACTAAGATCCCACAAGCCACAAGGTAAGATCCCTCAAGCCGCAAGGCACAGCCAAAAAAAAATAAATAAAAATAAAATTTTTAGTTATAAAAAATAAAAATAATGATACTAGAAAAATGGCACCAAAAGACTTGTTTAATGTGGGGGTACTACAAAACTTCAATTTCTAAAAAACAGATGCAGTATCCACAAAGTGCAATGAAACAGAGCAAAGTGCAATAAAACAAGGAGGTATGCCTTTAACTGAAAGTTTGTACCCTTTGACCAACACCTCCCCATGTCCCCCATACCCCAGCCCCTGGCAACCACCATTCTCCTTTGTTTCTGAGTTCAACTTTTCTGATTCTACATTAGCGAGACCATACAAAATTTTTCTTTCTCTGTCTGGCTTATTACACTTAGCACAACACCCTCCACGTTAATCCATGTTGTCACAAATGGCAAGGTTTCCTTCTTTTTTATGGCTGAATGATATTCCATTGTATACATAGTTATAAAATCCTATTTTAAGCTAATAACAACTTAACTTCGATGCT
Organism: Lipotes vexillifer; assembly: GCF_000442215.2. Taxonomy (NCBI): domain Eukaryota; kingdom Metazoa; phylum Chordata; class Mammalia; order Artiodactyla; family Lipotidae; genus Lipotes; species Lipotes vexillifer. The sequence goes on along the minus strand of NW_006776601.1, from coordinate 648,349 downwards.
ATATAAAAACTCTATGCTTTTACTTCTCCACCCCCTCATATTTTATGCCTTTAATACTACAATTTACATTTTACCTTATGTATCTATTAACCAATTATTATAATTATAGTTATTTTCAATGTTTGTCTTTAACTTTTGTATAGAAGTGATTTGCATACCACCATTACATTCAGAATTCTGAATCTGATTATTAATTTACCTTTACCAGTGAGTTTTATACATTCATATGTTTTTACACTGTTAATTAGCATCCTTTCATTTCAGCTTGAAGAACTCCTTTTAACATTTATTATAATGCACGTCCAGTGGTGATGAATTTCCTCACCTTTTGTTTGTTTGGGAAAGTCTTTATCTTACCTTCATTTCTGAAGGACAGCACTACTTGGTATAGCATTCTTAGTTGGCAGTTTTCTTCTTTAAATATTTTGAATATATCATACCATTCTCTCTGGAAAGTTTTTCCTAAGAAATCCACTAATGGCCTTTTGAGGTTTCCTTGTACATGACAAGAGTCTTTTCTCTTGTTGCTTTCAAAATTCTGATTCTTGGATTTTTGACAGTTTGTTGTGTCTAGATGAAGTCATTCTGGGGTTGTACCTGTTTGGGGTCCTTTTAGCTTCATGTCCATATCTCTCGCCATATTTGGCATGTTTTTAGCCATTATTTCTTTAAATAGACTTTCTGCCATTTTCTCTCTCTCTTCCCCATCTTGGACTTCAATAATGTATATGATGGCATCCCATAAGTCTTGCAGGGTTTTTTCTCTCTTCATTCTTTCCATCCCCCCAACCCCCACCCAGCCTCCTCTGGATGTATAATTTCAAATGATCTATCTTTGAGTTCACTGATTCCTTCTTCTGCCTGATCAAGTCTGCTTTTGAAGCTCTCTATTGAATTTTACAGATCACTCATTGTATTCTTCAGCTCTGGGATTTCTGGGTTTTAGGGGGCTTGGGGGGCTTTTTAAAAATGGTTTCTGTTTCTTTCTTGAACTTCTCATTATGTTCATGTATTGTTTTCTTTATTTTGTTCTGTTGCCTATCTGTGTTGTTCTTGTAGTAACTGAACTTCATTAAAAGGATTAGTCTGAATTCTTGGTCAGTCAGTTCATAGATCTCTATTTCTTTAAGTTTGGTTATTGGAGCTTTACTAGTTTCTTTGGTGGTGTCATGTTTCCCTGATTCTTCATTATTCTTGCATACTGGTGTTGGTGTCTGTGCATTTGAGGAAGCAGTCTCCTCTTCCAATCCTCACATTTGCTTTGGCAGAGAAAGACCTTCACTAGTCAGGCTAGCTTGGGGTTCTAGAAAGGGCCAGCTGGTAGAGTCCATAGGAGGGCAGGCAGGGCCTCTGGTTGGGTGGGGCCACTGGCTCAGCTCTGCATTCAGGCAGGACCACTGCCTGAGCTGCCTGGTCAGGTGGAACTGCTAGCTGGGGTCCATGGATAGGCATGACCACTGGCTGAGCTCTGAGGTTGGGTAGGGCTGCTGCTTGGGTTCTCTGGTCAGGCAGGAACAAACTGTACTCCCTGGCTGGTTGGTGCTATTAGCTGGATTCCATGTTCAGGTGTAGACAGAGACTGTTCTCCACAGTTGGGTATGCCCACAGGATGAACTCTGTGTTCATGCAGGACTCCAGGCTATGTTCCACAGTCAGGGTCCCTGGTCAAGCAAGACTGCAAGCAAGCTCTGCAGTTTGGTGGGGCTGCTGGCTTGGCTCTCTTTTTTTTTTTAATTAAAAGCTTTTTATTATGACCTTTATTAAGAGCTCATAAATCACCTTCTTAATCTGGCTCTGTTACTACTTTTTCCCTCCACAAATTCTCCCAAAGTTATAAAAAATAAAAATGTATAAATATACATTGAGGATTATGCACAGGCCACTAGCCAGGGATGCCAGCTGGGCAGAACTGCTCACCCTGCTTCCTGGCCAGATGGGGACATCATTCTGATGCCACAGTGAGTGGAATCGCTTACTGGCCTCTCTGATTGGGTGACGTGGCCAGGAGAGATGCAGAGCCACTGCCATGACCCACACACTGGTCACTGTGAGCCCCGCCCACTTTTTTGTTACTAGCTGACCCTTGATGGTCTAGCCTTGCCAATTCTCCCAGGGTTCTCCATGAGGCGAGACAGAAGTGACCTTCCCAGGGAATACTCCAGAATGCTGAGGAAACTGGATGACTACCTTGACTCTCTTCACCCCACTAGAGAAACTGGATGCCTCAGTGTGGCACTGTGCTTGCTTGAAGGAGGGACAACAGAGTCAAAGTGAAACCACTGCTCTTAGTGTTCTAATGTGGCCTTCTCTCAGTTTTTGTGCTCTAAGAGAGTGTTTTAACCTCACCACCAGGTTCTGGGATTTTCAGAAAGGCATTCTTGACTGTGAATAGTTGCTAATCTGTATTTTTGATGAGGACTAGAGCCAGGGATCTCCTATACCACTATCTTGCTTACACCACTCCCTACCTCTGCTCTTAATTGCAAAATTAAGTATTTATTTCTGGTCAGGTTCTTCCCAGAGAATATGATCTCAAACTTTATTTTACTCAATTCTTATCAAAAATATTTGTTATAAGAAATAACATTTATAAAAGATTACCTAATGTAAACAAACTTTTAAAATTCCTAATTGCATTTACTATAAATATTTTATCAAGAATGTAAGTCCCATAGTATCTTTTTAAGACATTTCTCTTAGGCAATAAAATGCAATGCTCTTCCTAAATTTTTTTGTTTTTTATCTTATGAATATTGAGACTAACAAAGCTTCCCTCTTTGCTACAGCTGCTAGACAGCCCAGAACCAATGTTGGGCACAACAACTGTACATGACTTAATGGTGTTCTTGTTTATGTACCAACCTTTGCTTGAGTTTTACATTATGATCTTATCTTTAATTTCCAGATATCTCATTGTCCTTTGCTGTGTTGTTACATACTATATAATACACATTTTTTAATAAATCACCTCAAATACTTTTTGAAAGAAAGTTGGAGAAAAAAAAAGTAGGCAAGTAGATTGAAAAGGTCACTAGAACATTTAGCTTATTACTTTACAACAATTCTTCTTACTTCTTCTCTATTCCCACCAGTACTACCCTAGTCAAGGGAAGCAGACAAGATATTCCCTTAGGGTATCTTTGATGCTCAGGACTCTTATAGGTATTTTCTCCCCATTTTCACAAATATAATAATGAAGAAAACAGAACTTACCAGATAAACAATATGCAGATCATTTTCTAAAACAAAGCCCTTCATTGCTCTTTGGAGGTCAGCAAAAATATCTAAAGTATCAACTGGAGAAAGTGAAGAAGAAAGAGTTGCCGAACCAAGATGTGTTGGATGATACACACTTCCTGATTTGGGATTGGGGTAGAGAAATAAAGGACCAAATGTTAAAAACAAAATAAAACAAATGCTGTCTTTTGGCATTCTATAATTAACATTTTAAGGCTCTGATAAATTTTACAAACAGAATACAACGCATGGATATTTATTAGCAGGCTCTATGCTAATTGTCTGATGTTGCTGAACACAGCACTGATTTACTAAAACTGAGTTGAAAAGTCAGTTTCCTTTTATACTGCTGCAAAAGTCAATTTCCTTTTACTAAGCAGTCTTAGATACTCTAAATCACTAAAGGTGAAAAAGTGAGTAAGCTGCAATTAAGAATAATTTACCTTCTGTTCCATCACTAGCTTCAGTAATCTGGATGAATTCATTTTCTAGTAGCCACATTACACAGGCCTCAATTGCTCCAAGTTGAACAGAATCTTTATTTTTCTGAATTCCCTGCTTCCCTTCTTTCATACTTGCAGCCAAAAATGTGCAAGAAGCGTAAGTTTGTATGTCCTGTGATGTACTTGCCAGGCCACCAACTATTATCTGAGAAAAGAGGTTTGAAATATTCTGTAACTTTTTAATAAGACACATAGGTCCTCAAAATATAAAAGAAATAACTTTGTTCTCTTAAAATATTATCAGCATCTTAATGTAGAGACTCTTTATTAACTCTTCCACCATCATTCATTACAAAGGTAGATAACACCTACTGACAACATGAAAAGTTTTCCTTAAAAGTAGATATAGCATGTTCTCATAAATGAAAATAAATGAATCATTATCTATCTGAAATGTGTGAATTAACAACATAATTAAATAATATACATATATAACATATATAATATAAAGGAGGTGTTGATGGTTCATGGCCATGAACCAAATCAATTCTTCTCATCCTTCCTTTTTTAAATATGTGGGCATATACGAATGCAAGCATTGAATACTCCCCACCTAGAAGAGGGGTAAGAATCAGTGTAGAAAACGATGAAAGTGGCATCTTATAGATATCATTTTCGTGAAACTATTCTATTACATATACTAATCTGCCCCTTGTCTTCTGTCATTTAAAGTATACTGGAAACATACCAAATCAGTCTAAACAGAGCTATTTCATTCTTTTTAATGACAGCAAAGCATAGTTTTACCAAGATTTGTTTAGTTTTAATAGCATTTTAGTTGTTTCCAGTTTCTTCTTATTACCAATAGAGCTATAATAAACATTCTTGTATCTTTAATTTGATGAAATTTCACAAATACATCCCTAGGTAAAATTCCTAGATGTGAATCTGCTGGATAAATGTCTTTGTGCATTTTTTTAAAAATTCTTAGTAGGTATGGCCACGTTGCTCTCCAAAAGAGTTTCAGTACTGTATGAGTGCCTACTTTCTACAGTCTTACCTACCCTGTGCTATCAATTACTTTCTTTTTTTTTTCAAACAGAGCTAAAGGGGAAAAATGATACCCCAGTATCCAGCACCAGCAATGAAACCAACAGCAAGGCATGCTGGTATAGGAATAGACTTTTTTGGATGAATACATGAAACAGTTAAAAGGGGTTACCTTTGAGGACTCTGAGCAAAAGGTTTTATTTTTCACTTTAGATACTTCCGTCTGTAGAAGTTTGCACCTTCTAATTGTGTATTTGTAATTTAATTTTATTTTAATGTCAACAAGTATTATCTGGATGGAGGAACTAAGGTCCATTTCTGTCAACTTTTTTTTTTTTTTTTTTTTCAGTCCGCGGGCCTCTCACTGTTGTGGCCCCTCCCGTTGCGGAGCACAGGCTCCGGACTCGCAGGCTCAGCGGCCATGGCTCATGGGCTCAGCCGCTCTGCAGCATGTGGGATCTTCCCAGACTGGGGCACGAACCCGTGTCCCCTGCATCGGCAGGCAGACCCTCAACCACTGCGCCACCAGGGAAGCCCTGTCATCATTTTTTTTAATTCAGAAAATAATAAAGAACATCTAAAAAATAACCATCTGGCATTTGTGATTTAATACACTGTTTTGAAGTAGATTCATATGGCACTAGCTGTATTAAACTCCAGGAAATAACTATATAAAGTAGAAGAGGTTCAGACTTGGGAAGGCTATAAATAATCTCATAAAGAAACACAAAGCTAAGATTTTTCACATACTAAAGTTCTATCATTGTACTATAGGAACAAAAAAGCAAATGGTAATTTAGTGAACTCTCTCTCACCTCCAGAATAGCTCTTATCATGCTCGAAGTTACTTCTTCTCCTTCTTGTCTTTGCAAACAGCTGCGAACAGGTTTTAGAGATCCCTGAAGTAGAGCGATACCTTTTGATTTCTCAGAGTTTTTACAAACTAAGATACTCTCACCTATAATCAAAAAAAACTATACATTTGCAGAATCCCAACACATTTACATAAAATACCTGCTAAAGAGAATTTAAACTGGCTTACTTGTTTAAAAGGAGACAAGAGATAGTGGTTGTTATAGTCATATAATTATCACTAATGTTGTTATTTTCTGAATTTTGGATTGAAGGGGATCAGAATATGCTACACCAAAATATGCCACTTTAGCATAAGGATTATTTTGGCCTGAAGCCAACTGGGAAGCAGCAAACATAGAAAGAGCTCTTTGCTTTCTCCTTATTTGCTTAGAAGCAGGACATAAATTTCTCTGTGAAGGTGTTCCCCTTCCTGTCTCTCACAGCAGGAGGACAATTCTTATCACTGGAGACAGAAAGTCAGTATTGAGATGCGTGTGCACAAACCTCACTAAAGAAACCTTAACTTGCATTAAACTCCAGCATATATCTACCTTCCCACAATGTACCACCCCCTAGAAGCCCAAACCCCTTTTCCTTTGTCTTGTCACTTCTCTACAATTCATCAACCTTTGTTAAAAGGGTATATAAGCCCCCAGCATCTAACTGCTTCTTTAGATTTTTACTTTTCTATTAGGGACTCTGTGTATGTAAAAAATTAAATATTAACATCAAGTCAAATATGTATGGCTTTTTTCCTGTTAATCTGTAATTTGTCAGTTTCATTTGCAGGCACTAGGTGTAGAACCTAAGAGGGTAGAGGAAAAGTTTTTTCCTTCCCTACAGGATTAACTATTGTTATTCAATAATTAAGTATATAATAGTAATAGATATTTTGAAAACTATAAAGGAAAATGCAGATGCAAATTATTACTGATTATGAAACTGCATATCAGTCCCTGTGTCCCTGTCCTTTGAAGTAAAAAGCTCCCAGGCCTCCCCTCAGTCTCAAAAGGCTGGCTCAAGAGTTAATGATTAGGAAATGCGAAGGTGTAGAAACAAAGAATAGCTGTTGGGCCAGGAAACTGGTAACAATTTAGACTATAAACCAGCCACAAAGCAGAGTCACTGAACTCTCAGTTCCCTGAAAGATATAGATAAAAGGTCTAACACACGTTCCTAAGTTGTTCTATAGGAAGCAGACCCCCCAGATGAAAACTGCTGACTGCAAGCCTGTAGACCCCAGACCAGCTGAACCCAGAAAACCGGTGATGCTTGAAACTTCACCTTGAAGCCAACCAATCCGAGAATTGTGCAAAAGCTGCTCATGCACCCGGACGCACCCTCCCTCACACTGCCTTTAAAAGCCCTTTGCCTGCATCAAGATGTTAAGATCATTTTTAAGGATGCTAGTCCACCATCTTCTCCTTCTCGCTTAGCTGGCTTTTTCGAGTAAAGTCACTTTCCTTGACTCAACACCTTGTCACTTGACTTACTGGCCTATAGTGTAATGAGTAGCCAAACCTGAGTTCAACAGCAGTTATACATGATGATAACATAAAATCAAAAATATTAACAGATACCTAGAAATCACATTATAACACTCACTAATTTAAATGCTTTAGGCTATTGAAACAATCAAGTGAACAAAAACATGTGAAAGCACTTATTCATTAAATACATATACAGGACTTCCCTGGTGGCATAGTGGGTAAGAATCTGCCTGCCAATGCAGGGGATACAGGTTCCATCCCTGGTCTGGGAAGATCCCACATGCCACGGAGCAACTAAACCCGTGCTCCACAACTACTGAACCTGTGCTCTAGAGCCCGCGTGCCACAAATACTGAGCTAACGTGCTGCAACTACTGAAGCCCTCATGCCTAGAGCCCATGCTCCACAACAAGAGAAGCCACTGCAATGAGAAGTCTGCGCACTGCAACGAAGAGTAGCCCCCACTCACCGCAACTAGAGAAAGTCCGCATGCAGCAACAAAGACCCAACGCAACCACCAAAAAAAAAAATTAAATCTTAAAAAAAAGTCACTAAGAAAAAAAAATACAAATATACAATTTATACAAACATAAACACTTATTACAACAATTAAAACTAGAGAAAACTAATTTTTTTTCAAAAATGAATCCAATAGTAAGGGAAAGGAAGTGGTAAATAAGATATTCAACAGGCAAGATGAAGGCCATTTGCATTAGAGAAAAATAAAAATAAAAGTAGCATTGTGGTGGACTATACTAACCACCCAGGCAGAGAGAAAATACAGATGATACTTTCTTAACACTGCCAAATTGAGAATCAAGATAGGAAAAATATAAGGAAATATACACTTGATAACCATTGGTTATTTATCCCAAATATAATTACAAAAAACATAGGTGCCATCAGAACAAACAAACAAAAGCCAGGTGAATAAAATATACCACCTGGCTCTTATGATAACTATAAAACAACCCAGCTTAAAACTACCTAGAAAATGGATCAACTAGCATTAGCAACAAGGTAAAAAGCCACTTTGAGCAGTGTAAAGCTCTTCCAGGCTTTGATTCTTCAACAAAATAGACAACCCTTTTTCAAGATGAGCAAGATTTATGAAAATGCCCAAAATAATGCCAGTATATATGTCCAGATCCCATTCCCACCTGTCTAGTGAGGCTGTATCCATATTATAATTGAGAAGTCAATTAGAATCAAGTCATTCATAGATTTGATATAGATAGATCTGCAAACTTTTTAACTGCAAGTCACTGTTCTGGCACAAAGCACCATCATCCTACACTGGAAGGTTCAAAAAAATCCAAAGAGAGATTAAAGAGTCATCTAAATAAAACTCCATGAACTATCTAGGAAATATTAATATCATTTATAAAATGCAAAGAAGTTACAAAAATGCTACACAGTCCAAAAAGAATGACCAAGTATTTAAATCTTCATAGTTGATATGAAACACTTTATTTGCACATTCCCTACTTAAAGAAATTCTGAGCAAGCCATATGCCAACCTAAAATGGAACATTATGCAAAGTCAAAATCTCAGAAGTTTCCAAGACCTCAGAAACAAAGTTGTTGTGGTATATTTTAGTATTGTTTGAATGTTATCTGATTTAAGGCTTGATATTAGTCCAGGGTGCCAACCTTCCTATTATTCTTCCCCATGAGAAAGATAAGCACAAGCTAAGAACGTAGCAAGGCAAATAAAACCTCCCTATCTTTACATCACCTTGAAGACCCTCTGGCCTTGAAAGAAGAATACCTATGTAAAATGAACTTACACTCCACTCTCCAGAGTTGTGAGTCTACTGAGAAATGAAAATTGGAGGAAGGACAGAAGGAGGCAGTTAGGAATGAGAAGGGAGCATCTTAGCTCTTCCTCCTGCCCTTTTAAAACACATAAATGTAATCTGCATATTTCGTAGATAAAGTAAGAGACAGAAGCAGGATAAACTTCTTTGATGCCTTTAGTAAGAGAAATCCAATGAGTTGGAAGGTTTGTTTAATCAACAAACTTCTTAGGGCTTAAAAGTGAGGCAGGAGGACTGGGGTTGGCGGCGTGAACACAGCCCGACGGGGTTAGTGCGCCACGGCTAGCCGGGAGCGGGGAGGGAGTCCGGGGAAAAGTCTGCACCTGCTGAAGAGGCAAGAGACCTTTTCTTCCCTTTGTTTCCTGGTGCGCGAGGAGAGGGGTTTTAAGAGCGCTGCTTAAAGGAACTCCAGAAACG
>NW_006776601.1:625372-638301 GCF_000442215.2 Lipotes vexillifer | reverse complement strand
GAGTCAGCGGCTCCTTTAACCCCGTCCTGTCTGAGCAAAAAACAGACGCCTTCCAGCGACCTACACGCAGAGGCAGGGCCAAGTCGAAAGCTGAGCCCCTGTGAGCTGTGAGAACAAAGAAGAAAAAGGGAAATCTCTCCCAGCAGCCTCAGAAACAGCGGATTAAAGCTACACAATCAATTTGATGTACCCTGCCTCTGTGGAATACATGAATAGACAGCGAATCATCCCAAATTGAGGAGGCGGACTTCTAGAGCAAGATCTATGATTTTTTCCCCTTTTCCTCTTTTTGTGAATGTGTATGTGTATGGTTCTGTGTGAGATCTTGTCTGTATAGGTTTGTTTCCACCATTTGTCCCAGCGTTCTATCCGACCATTGTTTTTTTAAATTTTTTTCTTAATAATTAATTTTAATTTAAATAACTCTATTATACTTTACCTTCTTTCTATCTTTCTTTCCTTCCTTCCCTCCTTTAGACAACGAATCATCCCAAATTGAGGAGGTAGACTTGGAGAGCAAGTTGCCCAGAGACGGGCGCGAGCCGCGGCTAAAAGCTCGGAAACCAGAGACGGGCGGGAGACGCTAAGGTTGCTGCTGACGCCACCAAGGGGCCTGTGTGCGAGCACAGGTCACTATCCCCACCCCTCTTCCGGGGAGCCTGTGCAGCCCGCCACTGCCAGGTTCCCGGGATCCAGGGACAATTTCTCAGGGAGAACACACGGCGGGCCTCAGGCTGGTGCAACGTCACGCCGACTTCTGCCGCCGCACGCCCGCCCCGCACTCCGTGCCCCTCCCTGCCCCCGGCCTGAGAGCGCCAGAGCCCCCGAGTCAGCGGCTCCTTTAACCCCGTCCTGTCTGAGCAAAAAACAGACGCCCTCCAGCGACCTACACGCAGAGGCAGGGCCAAATCGAAAGCTGAGCCCCTGTGAGCTGTGAGAACAAAGAAGAAAAAGGGAAATCTCTCCCAGCAGCCTCAGAAACAGCGGATTAAAGCTACACAATCAATTTGATGTACCCTGCCTCTGTGGAATACATGAATAGACAGCGAATCATCCCAAATTGAGGAGGCGGACTTCTAGAGCAAGATCTATGATTTTTTCCCCTTTTCCTCTTTTTGTGAATGTGTATGTGTATGCTTCTGTGTGAGATCTTGTCTGTATAGGTTTGCTTCCACCATTTGTCCCAGCGTTCTATCCGACCATTTTTTTTTTTTTTTTTTTTCTTAATAATTAATTTTAATTTAAAGAACTCTATTATACTTTACCTTCTTTCTATCTTTCCTTCCTTCCTTCCCTTTTTGAGACAACGAATCGTCCCAAATTGAGGAGGTGGACTTGGAGAGCAAGTTTTATGATTTTTTCCACTTTACCTCTTTTTGTGAGGGTATATGTGTATGCTTCTATGTAAGATTTTGTCTCTATAACTTTGCTTCCACCATTTGTCCTAAGGTTCTATCCGTCCCTTTTTTTTTTTCTCTAAATAATTATTTTTTTAATTCAATAACTTTATTATACTTTATTTTATTCTTTATTTTATTTTACTGTATCTTCTTTCTTTCTGTATTTTTTCCTTCCTTCCCTCCTTCCTTACTTCCTCCCTCCCTCCTTTCTTTCCTTCTTGCCTTCCTTCCTTTTCTTCTTTCTTTCTTCCTTCCTTCCTTCCCTCCTTCCTTCCTCCCTTCCTTCCCTCCTTTCTTTCTTTCTTCCTTCCTCCCTTCCTTCCTTCCTTCCTTCCTTCCTTCCTCTGCCGCCGCAGGCCCGCCCCGCACTCCGTGCCCCTCCCTGCCCCCGGCCTGAGTGCGCCAGAGCTCCCGAGTCAGCGGCTCCTTTAACCCCGTCCTGTCTGAGCGAAAAACAGACGCCCTCCAGCAACCTACACGCAGAGGCAGGGCCAAATCGAAAGCTGAGCCCCTGTGAGCTGCGAGAACAAAGAAGAGAAAGGGAAATCTCTCCCAGCAGCCTCAGAAACAGTGGATTAAAGCTACACGATCAACTTGATGTACCCTGCATCTGCGGAATACATGAATAGACAGCGAATCATCCCAAATTGAGGAGGCGGACTTCTAGAGCAAGATCTATGATTTTTTCCCCTTTTCCTCTTTTTGTGAATGTGTATGTGTATGCTTCTGTGTGAGATCTTGTCTGTATAGGTTTGCTTCCACCATTTGTCCCAGCGTTCTATCCGACCATTGTTTTTTTTTTTTTATTTTTTTTCTTAATAATTAATTTTAATTTAAAGAACTCTATTATACTTTACCTTCTTTCTATCTTTCCTTCCTTCCTTCCCTTTTTGAGACAACGAATCGTCCCAAATTGAGGAGGTGGACTTGGAGAGCAAGTTTTATGATTTTTTCCACTTTACCTCTTTTTGTGAGGGTATATGTGTATGCTTCTATGTAAGATTTTGTCTCTATAACTTTGCTTCCACCATTTGTCCTAAGGTTCTATCCGTCCCTTTTTTTTTTTCTCTAAATAATTATTTTTTTAATTCAATAACTTTATTATACTTTATTTTATTTTACTGTATCTTCTTTCTTTCTGTATTTTTTCCTTCCTTCCCTCATTCCTTCCTTCCTTCCCTCCTCCCTCCCTCCCTCCTTTCTTTCCTTCTTGCCTTCTTCCTTTCTTTTCTTCTTTCTTTCTTTCTTCCTTCCCTCCTTCCTTCCTTCCCTCCTCTCTTTCTTTCTTTCTTTCTTTCTTTCCTATTTCCTCCTACTTATACTAATTCTCTCTACTTTCTCTCCCTTTTATTCTGAGCCGAGTGGATGAAAGGCTCTTGCTGCTCCAGCCAGGAGTCAGGACTCTGCCTCTGAGGTGGGAGAGCCAACTTCAGAACACTCGTCAAGAAGAGACCTCCCAGCCCCACATAATATCAAACGGCGAAAATCTCCCAGAGATCTCCATCTCAACACCAGCACCCAGCTTCACTCAACGACCAGCAAGCTACAGTGCTGGACAACCTATGCCAACCATATAGCAAGACAGGAACACAACCCCACCCACTAGCAGAGAGGCTGCCTAAAATCATAATAAGTCCACAGACACCCCAAAACACACCACCAGACGTGGACCTGCCCACCAGAAAGACAAGATCCAGCCTCATCCACCAGAACAAAGGCACTAGTCCCCTCCACCAGGAAGCCTACATAACCCACTGAACCAACCTTAGCCACTGGGGACAGACACCAAAAACAACGGGAACTACAAACCTGCAGCTGGCAAAAAGGAGACCCCAAACACAGTAAGATAGGCAAAATGAAAAGACAGAAAAACACACAGAAGATGAAGGAGCAAGATAAAAACCCACCAGACCTAACAAATGAAGAGGAAATAGGCAGTCTACCTGAAAAAGAACTCAGAATAATGAGAGTAAAGATGATCCAAAATCTTGGAAATAGAATAGAAAAAATGCAAGAAACAGTTAACAAGGACCTAGAAGAAATAAAGATGAAACAGACAATGATGAACAACACAATAAATGAAATGAAAAATACTCTAGATGGGATCAATAGCAGAATAACTGAGGCAGAAGAACGGATAAGTGATCTGGAAGATAAAATAGTGGAAATAACTACTGCAGAGCAGTATAAAGAAAAAAGAATGAAAAGAACTGAGGACAGTCTCAGAGTCCTCTGGGACAACATTAAACGTACCAACATTCGAATTATAGGGGTTCCAGAAGAAGAAGAGAAAAAGAAAGAGACTGAGAAAATATTTGAAGAGATTATAGTTGAAAACTTCCCTAATATGGGAAAGGAAATAGTTAAGTCCAGGAAGCACAGAGAGTCCCATACAGGATAAATTCAAGGAGAAATACACCAAGACACATATTAATCAAACTGTCAAGAATTAAATACAAAGAAAACATATTAAAAGCAGCAAGGGAAAAACAAGCAATAACACACAAGGGAATCCCCATAAGGTTAACAGCTGATCTCTCAGCAGAAACTCTACAAGCCAGAGGCGAGTGGCAGGGCATACTGAAAGTGATGAAGGAGAAAAACCTGCAACCAAGATTACTCTACCCGGCAAGGATCTTATTCAGATTTGATGGAGAAATTAAAACCTTTACAGACAAGCAAAAGCTGAGAGAGTTCAGCACCACCAAACCAGCTTTACAACAAATGCTAAAGGAACTTCTCTAGACAAAAACACAAGAGAAGGAAAAGTCCTATAATAACGAACCCAAAACAATTTAGAAAATGGGAATAGGAACATACATATCGATAATTACCTTAAATGTAAATGGACTAAATGCTCCCACCAAAAGACACAGATTGGCTGAATGGATACAAAAATAAGACCCATATATATGCTGTCTACAAGAGACCCACTTCAGACCTAGAGACACATACAGACTCAAAGGGAGGGGATGGAAAAAGATATTCCATGCAAATGGAAACCAAAAGAAAGCTGGAGTAGCAATTCTCATATCAGACAAAATAGACTTTAAAATAAGGACTATCAGAAGAGACAAAGAAGGACACTACATAATGATTAAGGGATCGATCCAAGAAGAAGATATAACAATTGTAAATATTTATGCACCCAACATAGGAGCACCTCAATACATAAGGCAAAAACTAGCAGCCATAAAAGGGGAAATCGACAGTAACACATTCATAGTAGGGGACTTCAACACCCCACTTTCACCAATGGACAGATCATCCAAAATGAAAATAAATAAGGAAACACAAGCTTTAAATGATACATTAAACAGGATGGACTTAATTGATATTTATAGGACACTCCATCCAAAAACAACAGAATACACATTTTTCTCAAGTGCTCATGGAACATTCTCCAGGATAGATCATATCTTGGGTCACAAATCAAGCCTTGGTAAATTTAAGAAAATTGAAATTATATCAAGTATCTTTTCCGACCACAACGCCATGAGATTAGATATCAATTATAGGAAAAGAGCAGTAAAAAATACAAACACATGGAGGCTAAACAATACACTACTTAGTAACGAAGTGATCACTGAAGAAATCAAAGAGGAAATTAAAAAATACCTAGAAACAAATGACAATGGAGATACAACGACCCAAAACCTATGGGATGCAGCAAAAGCAGTTCTAAGAGGGAAGTTTATAGCAATACAAGCCCACCTTAAGAAGCAGGAAACATCTCGAATAAACAACCTAACCTTGCACCTCAAGCAATTAGAGAAAGAAGAACAAAAAAACCCCAGAGTTAGCAGAAGGAAAGAAATCATAAAAATCAGATCAGAAATAAATGAAAAAGAAATGAAGGAAACAATAGCAAAGATCAATAAAACTAAAAGCTGGTTCTTTGAGAAGATTAACAAAATTGATAAACCATTAGCCAGACTCATCAAGAAAATAAGGGAGAAGACTCAAATCAATAGAATCAGAAATGAAAAAGGAGAAGTAACAACTGACACTGCAGAAATACAAAAAATCATGAGGGATTACTACAAGCAACTCTATGCCAATAAAATGGACAATCTGGAAGAAATGGACAAATTCTTAGAAATGCACAAACTGCCAAGACTGAATCAGGAAGAAATAGAAAATATGAACAGACCAATCACAAACACTGAAATTGAAACTGTGATTAAAAATCTTCCAACAAACAAAAGCCCAGGACCAGATGGCTTCACAGGCGAATTCTATCAAACATTTAGAGAAGAGCTAACACCTATTCTTCTCAAACTCTTCCAAAATATAGCAGAGGGAGGAACACTCCCAAACTCATTCTACGAGGCCACCATCACCTTGATACCAAAACCAGACAAGGATGTCACAAAGAAAGAAAACTACAGGCCAATATCACTGATGAACATAGATGCAAAAATCCTCAACAAAATACTAGCAAACAGAATCCAACAGCACATTAAAAGGATCATACACCATGATCAAGTGGGGTTTATTCCAGGAATGCAAGGATTCTTCAATATACGCAAATCTATCAATGTGATTAACCATATTAACAAATTGAAGGAGAAAAACCATATGATCATCTCAATAGATGCAGAGAAAGCTTTTGACAAAATTCAACACCCATTTATGATAAAAACCCTGCAGAAAGTAGGTGTAGAGGGAACTTTCCTCAATATAATAAAGGCCGTATATGACAAGCCCACAGCCAACATCATCCTCAATGGCGAAAAACTGAAAGCATTTCCACTAAGGTCAGGAACAAGACAAGGTTGCCCACTCTCACCACTCTTATTCAACATAGTTTTGGAAGTTTTAGCCACAGCAATCAGAGAAGAAAAGGAAATAAAAGGAATCCAAATCGGAAAAGAAGAAGTAAAGCTGTCACTGTTTGCAGATGACATGATACTATACATAGAGAATCCTAAAGATGCTACCAGAAAACTACTAGAGCTAATCAATGAATTTGGTAAAGTAGCAGGATACAAAATTAATGCACAGAAATCTCTGGCATTCCTATATACTAATGATGAAAAATCTGAAAGTGAAATCAAGAAAACACTCCCATTTACCATTGCAACAAAAAGAATAAAATATCTAGGAATAAACCTACCTAAGGAGACAAAAGACCTGTATGCAGAAAATTATAAGACACTGATGAAAGAAATTAAAGATGATACAAACAGATGGAGAGATATACCATGTTCTTGGATTGGAAGAATCAACATTGTGAAAATGACTCTACTTCCCAAAGCAATCTATAGATTCAATGCAATCCCTATCAAACTACCACTGGCATTTTTCACAGAACTAGAACAAAAAATTTCACAATTTGTATGGAAACACAAAAGACCCCGAATAGCCAAAGCAATCTTGAGAACAAAAAATGGAGCTGGAGGAATCAGGCTGCCTGACTTCAGACTATACTACAAAGCTACAGTAATCAAGACAGTATGGTACTGGCACAAAAACAGAAAGATAGATCAATGGAATAGGATAGAAAGCCCAGAGATAAACCCATGCACATATGGTCACCTTATCTTTGATAAAGGTGGCAGGAATATACAGTGGAGAAAGGACAGCCTCTTCAATAAGTGGTGCTGGGAAAATTGGATAGGTACATGTAAAAGTATGAGATTAGATCACTCCCTAACACCATACACAAAAATAAGCTCAAAATGGATTAAAGACCTAAATGTAAGGCCAGAAACTATCAAACTCTTAGAGGAAAACATAGGCAGAACACTCTATGACATAAATCACAGCAAGATCCTTCTTGACCCATCTCCTAGAGTAATGGAGATAAAAACAAAAATAAACAAATGGGACCTAATGAAACTTCAAAGCTTTTGCACAGCAAAGGAAACCATAAACAAGACCAAAAGACAACCCTCAGAATGGGAGAAAATATTTGCAAATGAATCAACTGACAAACGATTAATCTCCAAAATCTACAGGCAGCTCATGCAGCTCAATAACAAAAAAATAAACAACCCAATCCAAAAATGGGCAGAAGACCTAAATAGACATTTCTCCAAAGAAGATATACAGACTGCCAACAAACACATGAAAGAATGCTCAACATCATTAATCATTAGAGAAATGCAAATCAAAACTACAATGAGATATCATCTCACACCAGTCAGAATGGCCATCATCAAAAAATCTAGAAACAATAAATGCTGGAGAGGGTGTGGAGAAAAGGGAACACTCTTGCACTGCTGGTGGGAATGTGAATTGGTTCAGCCACTATGGAGAACAGTATGGAGGTTCCTTAAAAAACTACAAATAGAACTACCATATGACCCAGCAATCCCACTACTGGGTATATACCCTGAGGAAACCAAAATTCAAAAAGAGTCATGTACCAAAATGTTCATTGCAGCTCTATTTACAATAGCCCGGAGATGGAAACAACCTAAGTGCCCATCGTCGGATGAATGGATAAAGAAGATGTGGCACATATATACAATGGAATATTACTCAGCCATAAAAAGAAACGAAATTGAGCTATTTGTAATGAGGTGGATAGATCTAGAGTCTGTCATACAGAGTGAAGTAAGTCAGAAAGAGAAGGACAAATACCGTATGCTAACACATATATATGGAATTTAAGAAAAAAAAATGTCATGAAGAACCTAGGAGTAAAACAGGAATAAAGACACAGACCTCCTGGAGAACAGACTTGAGGATATGGGGAGGGGGAAAAATGAGCTGTGATAGGGCGAGAGAGAGACATGGACATATATATACTAACAAACGTAAGATAGATAGCCAGTGGGAAGCAGCCGCATGGCACAGGGATACTAGCTCGGTTCTTTGTGCCTGCCTGGAGGGGTGGGATAGGGAGGGCAGGAGGAAGGGAGACAAAGAGGGAAGAGATATGGGAACATATGTATAACTGATTCACTCTGTTATAAAGCAGAAACTAACACACCATTGTAAAGCAATTATACCCCAATTAAAAAAAAAAAAAAAAAACTGAGGCAGACCAGTGGCCCTTCAGGGATTACATACAGACGAATCATTTGCTACTAGGGCTGAGACTAATACTTGCCCCTAATAGCCATTCTCTCATTCTTTCTTTAATAAAACCCCTAAATGTTAGATGAACACAGGGTCATGCAGCTAGATTATATTCACCAGCTTCCCTGTAGTCGGGGAATGTAAACATATGACTTAGTTCTGGCCAACTGTGTGTAAGGAGAAATACTAAGTGCAACTTCTGGGAAGTGTCCTTAAAGGGTAGGATGGGCCCTTTACTTCCTCATCTCTCCTTCCTGATGACTGAAATGCAGATGTGATAACAGAGACTGGAATAGCCATCTTATGCCACAAGATAGAAACTATATTGCTGAACACGGAAAAACAAACTAGAAGAAAGAAAGTGTGACAGAGAATGTTCCTCTCAAAGTTCTTTAATGTTAGAAGACTCAACCATTTAGTCATACCCAGAATAATGTAGCAGGCAAGAAATAATATTTGCTGCTATCTTCATATTTAATTCAAACAAGCCTCTTCCCTATTGCTTAAGACAAAAGTTTTGTTTGCATTGCTGGTAATATTATCATTACTTGCTGATACAAAATACGAAACTGAAAAAGTGTTTTCAGAGCCAGCACCAATTTAGAAAGAGAAAGAGGGTACATGAAGTGTTCCTATTCCAAAAGTGTGCGAGTACTTCCCGACTCTCAGCATCCCTATTTGAACTCTTACAGCAGGCACCTAAACAGAATTAATACCCATAAAAATTAATCCCTTCACTAGCACAAAATAGTAGATGATACTGGAAATTAAAAGTCATCTTACAGCTAATGTGATGTCATCTAACATAATACTGAATCATTTCACTGTATATAATACAAAAGAAAATCTTGATTCTACATTACTAGACAATCAATAGTTGATGATATGAAAATTTTAAGTTATACTCATATAAATATTAAATAAATCCAAAAGGATGACATTAGTATTTTGGATAACAAAGAAATACAGCATGATAAGAAATGGGTTGCCATTCAATTTCAGGTAGACTGACACTGTCCTTCAGCAACACTATTACAAAATTCAAACTCACTTACCTACTGTGTCTACTCCTTTCCTGCCAGCACGACCAACCATCTGCTTGTAAGTAAGAATATCTAGAGGTCGACCACTGAAAATAGGAGTCCGAATGATTACACGACGTGCAGGTAAATTCACCCCAGATGAAAGAGTAGAAGTTGCTGCCAAGACCCGAATCTGACCTTGACGGAAGGCTCCTTCAATGATATCCCTCTCCTCAAAAGTAAGACCTAAAAAAAAGAAATTACAATAGCATATATTTATTAACATATAATGAAAATATTGTACTTGATCACTTACAAATGGATGTGAGAATCTGTTACAAGCATGTAAAGATTTTTTTCAAGCTATTGTTATGACTGTAAACAAAGAAGTAATCAGAGTCTACCAATTTAAGAGTATAATCTGCCAACCCTTGTACTATATACCATACTTCTATCTCATCTTCTAGACCAGGGGTTGTCAAACTTTATCTGTAAATATTTTAGGTTTTGCAGGACAGATGGTCTCTGCTGCAACTACTCAACTCTACCACTGTCACATGAAAGCAGCCGCAAAACAAATGGGCAAGACTGTGTTCCAATAAAACTTTATTTACAGAAACAGCTGGATTTGACCAGCAGACTATAGTTTGCTGACCCCTGCTCTAGACAAGAACTCCTTGAAGGTAGAGACATGCCTTATGACAGTATCTGCAGGGTCTATCCAACACCATGGTGAGACACATAAATAAATGTCTGAAAAATAAATACATGAGTAAATGAAAAACAGCATACAGAATACACACTTACATGGCTTATTTTTTATTTTCTTTTATTTTAAAAAAATCAAAAGGATTGGGGTTCTAGTTTGTAAATAAGTTGTGGGTCCACCAGTATTCATCTTATTAGTATGCACTATAAGTTATATACAATGAAAATATTTTATGTGTTTGTGTGTGTGGGTATATATATATATATTTTTTTTTTAATTTATTTATATATAGCACGATAAAAATTTTAAATAAATTGAAAAGGTTACGTTCCTAATCATAGAAACTATATATTCTTTTTTTTTACATCTTTATTGAAGTATAACTGCTTTACAATGGTGTGTTAGTTTCTGCTTTATAACAAAGTGAATCAGTTATACATATACATATGTTCCCATATCTCTTCCCTCTTGCATCTCCCTCCCTCCCACCCTCTCTATCCCACCCCTCCAGGCGGTCACAAAGCACCAAGCTGATCTCCCTGTGCTATGCGGCTGCTTCCCACTAGCTATCTACCTTACGTTTGGTAGTGTATATATGTCCATGCCTCTCTCTCACTTTGTCACAGCTTACCCTTCCCGCTCCCCAGAAACTATATATTCTTAATCATATCCTCAACACATATCATCATTGACAGATCATACCCTGAAAGAAATTATTTAATTCGGTGACTGTCATAACCCTTGCAATTTTGACAACCTAGGTATTTGGTTTTTAAACACTTGTAGCCCTCTCAAAATATAATATGACAAATTCTAAAATTAATTTGATTTTGATATACTCGTGAGAATATTTCCAATACCCCTTGAGATAAAAGGAAACAGAGTGGCATAAAATTAGGATAGCAAGTACCACTCTAACCTAATTTTTAAGGAAACAAAGTATAGAAAGGTAATAATTTTAGAATTCACTTCCCCAATGGTACAAAAAAGCTTATATCTAGTATTTATATACCATACAGATAAGTAAACCTACATGTTATTCTTATTCTTGTTTAACCTTAATCACACAATTTCTTAAAATGAAATCTAAGAGTATTAAGTGTGGTTAACAAGAAATCAAATGCAAATCAAATATAAAAATAAAAATGAAGAAATTATAAGGATTCTTGGAGGGGGCTTCTTAATAACATATTATAAATACGGATACCTGCATGATGAAACGCTACTCCCCATGGCACAGTTTTTTGTAATACAGAGTCCAGTCCTGAAGGCAAACGTTTTAACTGATCCATCACTTCTAGGAGGCCCTTTTGTTCCAGTATCACTGGTGGAAGTTCAGATGATCTTACCAATCCTGTCACAAAAAAATCATCAGCACTGTCACCTCCCCTTGGACCTCTTTAACTGCTATCTGCCTGAGTCATGACAGAGGGCAATGGTTCTGAAACTACTACTTATAATAATCACCTGGACGGGGCTTCCCTGGTGGTGCAGTGACTGAGAATCCGCCTGCTGATGCAGGGGACATGGGTTCGTGCCCCAGTCAGGGAAGATCCCACATGCCGCCGAGTGGCTAGGCCCGTGAGCCACGGCCGCTGAGCCTGCGCGTCCGGAGCCTGTGCTCCACAACGGGAGAGGCCACAACAGTGAGAGGCCCACGTACCGCCAAAAAAAAAAAAAATCACCTGGACATCTTTTAAAAATACTGATGCCTGGCATTCACCTCTGGACTTTGTGATGTGATGCAACCTGGACATAACGATTTTTAAATCTCCCCAGGCAATTCTAATGTGTACCAAAGTTTAGGAAACACTATATTAGGGTGAGATCAAGCCCACAGGAGGAGATCAAAAGAAACAGCTGAAGGAAGGAGAAAATTACAGATACTACCACTCAGAGACTAAAAATCAAAATCCTTGCTCAAAGTGTGCCCCACCCACCAAACCAGCAGTGTCAGAATCACATAGGAGCTTAGCTCTAAATGACAATTCTTCTAGCCTTTTGGGCACCAGTGTGGTAATTAATCATACATTACCCTCTGTTTTTGCCTCTATGTGTAACTTCCCCCAGAAGACTTTCTTAGATGCAAGAACTATGTTTGCTTAAAGAATTTCGTAGACTTTTGGATTTCTGAACTAGTAAACCTTCTCATAGAATGTATCTTATATTTTATATATTTTTAAGTCTTTTAGGTAAACTTTTCCTAAAATTTTGAGGATCCACAGAGGGCTGCCAAAGTTTTATTTCTCTAAGAACAATTTAAATTTTTTTTTAAATTATCATTGATTCCTTATTTCAAAAGAAAAGTTATTTTAACATAAAAAAATTAGTAGGGATAATTTCAAAATTTAAACTTCATCTTTATGAAAAATGTGCTGCCATGTCTTTACTTTTCTGGTGAAAACTTCATCATAGCCCAGGCTCCAGTCTAAGCACTAGGATTTGGGAACCACTGCTATAAATCAAAATAACAGAGCCTCAAGCAAAGAAAATATTAATAATGTTTCTGGTTATTAAGGAATATAAGTTATCATGGTTCACATAAAAAATATAAGTTGGCATAATAAGAAAGTATCAATTAAGAGGGAACTAGAAGAGATATTAAAACGTTGGATAAGAGTCTACCCAATATAACTTCAGGCAAAGTTTACTTATTGGAGCTAGGCTTGAGATATCTATCACCTGTCCTCAAGATTCCACTGTCATAACAAAGTCATAAAATATCACAGTATTCTGTAACTAGAACTGGTCTCTGTCTTCCCTACA
>NW_006776601.1:621941-625327 GCF_000442215.2 Lipotes vexillifer | reverse complement strand
CCCTACACGTATCTTTGACCCCAAGGGACCATAAGCTAGTACTCATCCTAGAATCAGTAAAAATATATACTAATGGTTATAGCAATATACTAGATAAATACTCAGCAATAAAAAAGAAACAAATTGATAAAAGTAACAATCTGGATGAATCTTAAAAACATTATGATGAGTAAAAGAATCCAGGCACAAAAGACACATACACACAATATGACTTCATTTACTATATGAAATTCTTAGAAAAGACACAACTAATCTAGAGTGACAGAAAATATATGAGTGGTTGCCTGAAGCTGGGGATAGAGGGAGGAGACTGACAGCAAAAGACAACATTTTAGAGTGACAGAAATGTTCTACATGTTGATCATAGTGGGGGAGTTAAACAGGTGAACACATTTGTTAAAATTCATGAAGTTACACACTTCAAGTGGGTACATTTTATTCCACCTCAGTAAAGCTTTTAAAATATTGGGTGGGCCAAAAAGTTCATTCGGCTTTTTCCATAAGATGTTATGAACAAACTTTTTGGCCAACCCAATACATGTGTATATATGTATATGTACATATATGTGTGTGTGTGTATGATTCTTTTTAGAGTTACAGTTTGGAAATATAAAAAAGATATGACTGCTTTCCCCCCAAAAATGTGTATATGTGAAGTTTTTTATACAATTTAGGGGCTTCGAGGTCAACCTCTCAAAGCCCATGGATCCTAGATGAAGAACCTCAGTATATACCTGTAGAAATCCAACATTTTAAAATTCTGAAGATTAGTCTGAACGTGTGTACACATTGTCTGTAAGGAGGATAAGGAGATGATTAGTCACAAAAGCATAGTTTTACAAAGGAGTATCCAGTAGGCAGGTGGTGGCAATGATGAAAGAGAGCCATGCTTTGCTAATATAATTATTAACATTACTTTCAAGCAAATGTCCTAAGTATGGAGGCTTTCACTGCTATCAGTAACTTACCCTCAGCTTGATGGTGTAGAGTGTAAAACGCATAGGCAATGATATCTGCCAACTTCTCACACCATTTCTTTGATGGACAGAAAAGTAATACTGAATGGTTATCACGAATGGTCTCATAACATAAACTAACAACATGGTCCTCATCTCCCTAAAAAAGAAAGAGAAGTTACCACTGTAGTAGTACTTTCAAAACATTTTCATATCATTTTAAAGTCATTCATTTTGCTTCAAGGGAAAGGTTTTTCTACGCAAAGCCATGATAAAAATCAGTTACACAAAATCAGTAATAAAACAAAGAAAAAACAGAAAGAGAAAAGAAGAAAATAAACTTCCTTATGATGCAAGGTGAGTAGGAAATATCTTATATTCATTCAACTAATATTGACTGACCTCCAACCCTCAGGTAATGGGGATATTATGGTGAGTAAAAGAAAGTCAAGGTACTATCTTTAAGGAGTTTAGGTCTCACTGGGGAAACGTATTAAAGTACTAAACAAACAAATGTAAAATACACTCATAATAGGTACTATGAAAGAGAGTTTTATGGTGTTTTGAAGCCTCATATTTGACATAAATTTGAAAGATCTGAAAGAAAGGTTTCCCTGAGAAACTGATGATTTAACTGAGACGTGAAGAATGGGAAGCATTATCCTAATGAAAGGTAACTGGGGGACAGGGAACACATCTCAAGCAGAACAAAGAGCATTTGTAAACACCCAGTGGTGGCCCAGGGAGTTCTCAAAACTGGAAGGTCAGTGTGTGTAACTGGATTAATTCATTAATCCATTCACTCATTAAGCAAATATTTACTATGTGCCATATATTGTTCTAGGCACTGCAGATGGAGAATAAAGCAGAAAAACAGCTCTGCCCTCAGAGTTCTTCTACTCCAGTAAGAAAAGATAGATAAAAACAACAAGATAAGTAAAACACGTAATATGTTCAATTTTGAAAAGTGCAAAGGGAAAAAATAAAACAGGGAAAATAGGAGGAATGGGAGAACACAGCAATTTAAATAAGGTGGCCAAGGAAGGTCTGAGAAATTGACATTTGAGTAAAGGTCCAAAGGTGAAAGGGTAAACCCTACTGATGCCTGGGGGAGAAAGCATTCCAGATAAAGAGAACCTGAGGTGGGAGATTCTTGGCATATTATGGAATAGCAAAAAGGCTATGGAGGAAGTAAGAAGGAATATAGAAACTGAAGTCAGAGCACTAACGGAGTGGGGCAGATCATGCAGGGGCTTGTAGGCTACTTTAAAGATGTTGGCTTTCATTCTAAATGAAACAGGGAACCGTCACAAGTTTTTGAGCAGAATGTGATATTCATTTTAAATAGATCACTAGCTCTTGATTTAAGCACAGACTGAAGGGGACAAAGTAGGAAGCAAAGAGATCAATTATGAGGCTATTTCAAAAATCCAGGTAAGAGTTGTAACATTTAAATGAGGTGGAGGCATAGGCATGATAATAGAAGATTAACAGGAGAGTAGATGAATGTGTTTACTTATATACTTAAGGTAACCAAGGCACAGTCAGGTGAAATTTGGGGTACAGAGCAAAGCAACTAAATAAGATTCCACACCAGGCATGCAGAAGCTACAAATGCATACCTATGACGGTACTAAAACACATGAATTTAGTCCTATTCCTAGTTCTAAACTTACCCTTAACTTTTTCAGTACTCAGAGGCACTGCTCGGCATAAAAACAGATCCCTCGCAGCACAGATCATGAGTCAGTCCTTTAACCCCAGGACTGAAGAATCAGGCTTAGAAAAATACTGTGAACTAAACGTTTTAAAGTGTATTTAGGGGTGTGGGGAGGGGATATTTCTCAGGCCCTTTCTAGGTGCTAGGCAATTTTTTTAAATCAAATTTCATTCTTACAATACTAAATACAAGTATTATATCCCATTTTATAGATGAAGACACTACATTCAGAGAAATTATGTGATTCAACTAATATCATAACCATATCAAGTATCCCTATGAAGTATCAGAAGTAGGTATTTCTGACCCCCAAAAATGATTTTTCCACTCTAGTATATTATACCTATAACATTAAACAAAAGGTCAATTTTCCCCATTAGTGTTTAGTGTAAACAAAGCCATAAGAAAATCTTTTTCCTAGTTAAAAAGAAAAATCTACAAAATTTTATACTTACACTTATAGGAAATGATAATACTTAAATTTAAGACACAGCTGCATTTCCTGTCTCACCAACACCACCAATTCTTTAATATGAAACCAATTAGCTTAGCATTAGGAATCCTTCTAATGCATATATAATGCATATTCAACTACTTTGCAACCCCCTACTTTACTTAACTCAAAAACTGTTAACTTGGGCTTCCCTGGTGGCGCGTGGTTGAGAAGTCCACCTGCCGATGCAGGGGACACGGGTTAATGGCCCGGGCCC
>NW_006776601.1:543510-621788 GCF_000442215.2 Lipotes vexillifer | reverse complement strand
CATGGCCGCTGAAGCCTGCGTGTCCGGAGCCTGTGCTCCGCAACAGGAGAGGCCACAACAGTGAGAGGCCCGCGTATACCAAAAAACAAACAAACAAACAAACAAACAAAACTGTTAACTTGTGAGAAAATGCAATCAAACACAAAAGTACTGGTGGTAATTATATAAAAATAATGACTTACCTTTACTTGCAGCATGGGTTGAAATTCCCTCACAGGCTTCAATGAAGAGTCATAAATAGAATTTCCAATTTTTACTGATTCCAGCAGTGGTACAGGGCGAAAGTCAGTGTGGTAGAGTTCAGCATTCAACCAGGAAGCCACAAGCTCCAAATTTGGGAGAGTAGCACTCATGCCAACAATCTGCACGGCATTAGACAGAGGACTGGCTAAATATGCCTGGCTGTGAAAAACAAATGAAAATGATGCTAAAAGACACACAGTACTAATTACAAATGGTGCTAACAATATTCTTGGTCGTGTCCTTTGGTATATACGTGCATAAATTTCTTTAGGGTATATACCTAGGAGTAAAATTGCTGGGTCTTATATTATCTTAATTTTATTAGATAACGTCCAACTGTTTTCCAAAGAGACTGTACCAGAGTTACACCCCTGCAATCCATGTGTGTTTTTTCCCCGTTTTATTGAGATATAATTGACACGCAGCACTGTATAAGTTTAAGGTGTACGGCATAATGATTTGACTTACATCATGAAAAGATTATCACAATAAGTTTTGGGAACATCCATTATCTCATATAGATACAACATTAAAAAAACAGAAAAAAGTTTTTTCCTTGTGATGAGAACTCTTAGGATTTACTGTCAATGACTTTTATATATAACATACAGCAGTGTTAATTATATTTATCATGTTGTACATTACATCCCTAGTACTTAGTTATCTTATAACAGGAAGTTTGTTCCTTTGTCTACATTCGTTCAGCTCCTTCTCTCCCCAACTCTGCCTCTGGTAACCCACAAATCTGATCTCTTTTTCTAAGAGTTTGTTCGTTTTTGAAGTATAATTGACCTACAACACTGTTAGTTTCTGTTACACAACACAGTGATTCAATATTTCTATACATTTCAAAATGATCAGCATAAGTCTTGTTACAATATGTCATCACACAAAGCTATTAGTTATTAACTATATTCCCCACATTGTACACTTCATATCCATGACTCATTTATTTTGCAACTGAAATTTATACCTCAATCTTCCTCACCTATTTCTTTCCTCCCCACAACCCCCAACCATGTTCTGTATTTTTAGATTCCACATGTAAGTGAAATCATAAAGTATTTGTCTTTCTCTGTCTCACTTATTTCACTTAATACCCTCTAAGTCCATCCATGTTGTTGCAAACGGCAGGATTTCCTTCTTTCGTATGGCTGAATAATATTCCATTGTATATAAATACACCATGTTTTCTTTATCCATTCATCTATTGATGGGCACTTGGTTGCTTCCATATCTTAGCTATTGTAAATAATGCTGCACTAAACCTAGGGGTGCACATCTTTTCCAAATTAGTGTTTTTGTTTTACTTCAGATAAATACCCAGGGGTAGAATTGCTGGATCATATGGCAATTTAATTTTTTGAGGAATCGCCATACTGTTTTCCATAGTGGCTGCAGCAATTATATTCCCACCGAAAGTGCACAAAGGTTCTCTTTTCTCCACATCCTTGCCCACACTTGTTATTTGCTATCTTTTTTGATAACAGCCATTCTGACAGGTGTGAGGTGATATCTCATTGTGGTTTTGATTTGTATTTCACTGATGATTAGCGATGTTGAGCATCTTTTCATATGCCTGTTGGCCATCTGTATGTCTTCTTTGGAAAAATGTCTATTCAGACCCTCTGCCCATTTCTTAATTGGATTTTTTTTAATGTTGAGTTATATGAATTCTTCATATATTTTAGATATTAACCCCTTACTGAATACATCATTTGCAAAAATCTTCTCCCACTCAGTATGCAGCCTTTTCATTTTGTTGAAAGTTTCCTTTGCTGTGCAGAAACCTTTTAGTTTGATATAGTCCCATTTGTTTATTTTTTACTTTTGTTTCCCTTGCCTGAGGAGACATATCCTAAAAATATTACTAAGAGCAACATCAAAGAGCATACTACCTATGCTTTCTTCTAGAAGCTTTATGGTTTCAGGTCTTGATTTAAATCTTTAATCCATTTTGAATTTATTTTTGTGCATGCTGTGAGACAGTAATCCAGTTTTACCAACACCATTTATTGAAAAGGCTGTCTTTTCACCATTGTTGTATATTCTTGCCTCCTTTGTCATAGATTAATTGCCCATAAAAGTGTGGGCTCATTTCTGGGCTTTCTAATCTGTTTCATTGATTTATGTGTCTGTTTTTATGCCAGTACCATACTGTTTTGATTACTGTAGCTTTGCACTATAATCTGAAGTCAGGGAGTGTGATGTCTCCAGCTTTGTTATTCTTTCTCCAGACTGTTTTGGCTATTCAGGGTCTTATGTGTTTCCATACAAATTTTAGAATTTTTCATTCTAGTTCTGTGAAAAATGCCATTGGTATTTTGGAAGGGATTGCACTAAATGTGTAACTTGCCTTGTGTAGTATGGTCATTTTAACAATATTTATTCTTCCAATCCATGAACACAGTATAGCTTTCCATCTGTTTGTGTTGTCTTCAATTTCTTTCATCAGTGTCTTATAGTTTTCTGAGTACAGGTCTTCTACCTCCTTAGTTAGACTTATTCCTAGGATTTTTTTTTTTATATATATTGGAGTATAGTTGATTTACAATGTTGTTTTAGTTTCAGGTATACAGCAAAGTGATTCAGTTATACATATACATTTATCTATTCTTTTTCAGATTCTTTTCCAGTATAGGTAATTACAGAGTATTGAGTAGAGTTCCCTGTGCTATACAGTACAGGCTTGTTAGTTCCCTATTTTATATATGGTAGTATGTATAGGTTAATCCCAATCTCCTAATTTATCACTTCCCCCCACATTTCCCCTATGGTAACCATAAGTTTGATTTCAAGATCTGTGAGTCTGTTTCTATTTTGTAAGTAAGTCCATTTATATCATTTTTTATTAGATTCCATATATAAGTGATATTATATGACACCTGTCTTTCTGTGTCTGACTTACTTCACTCCTTATGACAATCTCTAGGTCCATCCATGTTCATGCAAATGGCATTATTTTGTTCTTTTTTATGGCTGAGTAATACTCTATTGTATATATGTACCACATCTTCTTTATCCATTCCTCTGTTGATGGACATTTAGGTTGCTTCCATGCTACTGTAATTAGTGCTGCAGTGAACACTGGGGTGCATGTATCTTTTCAAATTATGGTTTTCTCCAGGTATATGGCCAGGAGTGGGATTGCTGCATCATATGATAGTTCTATTTTTAGTTTTTTAAGGACCCTCCGTACTGTTCACATAGAGGCTGTACCAATATACATTCCCACCAACAGTGTAGGAGGGTTCCCTTTTCTCCACACCCTCTCCAACATTTACAGTTTGTAGACTTTTTAATGATGGCGATTCTGTGTGAAGCGATACATCATTGTAGTTTTGATTTGCATTTCTCTAATAATTAGCAATGTTGAGTATCTTTTCATGTGTTTTTTGGCCATCTGTATTCTTCCTTGGAGAAATGTCGATTTAGATCTTCTGCTCATTTTTTATTGGGTTGTTTGTTTTTATGATATTGGGCTGCATGAGCTGTTTGTCTATTTTGGAGATTAAACCCATGTCGGTCACTTTGTTTGCAAATATTTTCTCCTATTCTATGAGTTGTCTTTTCATTTTGTTTATGGTTTCCTTTGCTATGCAAAAGCTTTTAAGTTTAATTAGGTCCCACCTGTTAATTTTTGTTTTCATTTTAATTACTCTGGGAGGTGAATCCAAAAAGATCTTGCTGCAATTTATGTCAAAGAGTGTTCTGCCAAAGAGTGTTTTCCCCTAGGAATTCTATAGCATCTGGTCTTACATTTAGGTCCTTAATCCATTTTGAGTTTATTTTTGTGTATGGTGTTATAGAGTATTCTAATTTCATTCTTTTACATGTAGCTGTCCAGTTTTCGCAGTGCCACTTATTAAAGAAACAGTCTTTTCTCCATTGTATACTCTTGCTGCCTTTGTCGTAGATTAATTGCCCATAGGTGCATGGGTTTATTTCTGAGCTTTCTATACTGTTCCATTGATCTATAAGTCTGTCTTTGTGCCAGTACCAAACTGTTTTGATTACAGTATGGTACTGGAACAAAGCTTTATAGTATACTCTGAAGTCAGGGAGCCTGATTCCTCCAGCTCCATTTTTCTTTCTCAAGATTGCTTTGCCTATACGGGGTCTTTTGTGTTTCCATACAAATTTTAAGATTTTTTTGCTCTAGGTCTGCAAAAAATGCCATTGGTAATTTGATAGGGATTGCATTGGTCTTCTACCTCCTTAGTTAGACTTATTCCTAGGATTTTTATTCTTTTTGATGCAATTATAAATAGGATTGTTTTCCTAATTTCTCTGATAATTCATGTCAGTATACAGAAATACAACAGATTTCTATATATTAATTTTGTATCCTACAACTTTACATAGTTCATTGATGAGTTCTAGTACTTTGGTGGTGTCTTTAGGATTTTCTATGTATAGTTATCATGTCACCTGCAAACAGTGGCAGATTTACTTCTTCCTTTCCAATTTGGATTCCTTTTATTTTTTTTTTTCTTGTCTGATTGCTGTGGCTAGGACTTCCTTACTGTTCCACATCTTTGTTACCACTTAGTATTGTCAATCTGTTAGGTATCTTGGACAGTGTGTGGTAAGAGCCCTTTGAAGAGGTAACTTACATTTCCTTGATTACTAATGAGATTAAGCACCATTTCATGTTTAGACACCATTTGGATACCCTCTTATAAATGTCTGTTCAAGTTCCTTACCCACTGATATATTAGATTGTATTTTTCCTCATTGTCTTGAAGAATTTTTTTTAATGTTCAGGATAATGACTTTCCTCTTTCATTAATTTTTGTTCTTGTCTTTATTATTTCTTTCCTCCCTCTCTCTGTGGCATTATTTTACTATTCTTTTTCTAAGTTCTAGAGATGAATAAGTCATTAATTTTCCAGTCTCTCATCTTTAATAATATACACACTGTATACTATCAATTTCCCTTTAAAAACAACTCTAGGGCTTCCCTGGTGGCACAGTGGTTGAGAGTCTGCCTGCCGATGCAGGGGACACGGGTTCATGCTCCAGTCTGGGAAGATCCCACATGCCGTGGAGCGACTAGGCCCGTGAGCCATGGCCACTAAGACTGCGCATCCGGAGCCTGTGCTCCGCAACGGGAGAGGCCACAACAGTGAGAGGCCCGTGTACCGCAAAAACAAACAAACAAACAAACAAACAAAAAACAACTCTAGCTGCATTTCACAATTTCATTAGGAGATATTTTTATTATACTTTCATTCCAAACTATCTTCCTGTTTTTACTGTGATTATTTTTTCCGCCCCAAAAGGGGTCAGAATTATTTATTAATTTCTAAATATGTGGGTATCTTTCAGTTATGTCTTTCTTATAGTTATTTCTAGCTTAATTCCACTGCTGTCAAAGAATATATTTTAAATGACTTAAATCCTTTAAATATGTTGTTTTATGGCCTAGCACATGATAGGGGGGTTTTTTTGGTAAATGTTTCATATGTAACTGAAAAGAATATATATACTGCTTTTATTTGGTAAATATTCTACATACACCCATTAGGTCAAATTTGCTAACTGTATTAGTCATATCTTCTATATCCCTACTAATTTGGAATATAGATGACTATCTGCATGTTTTCCCACATACTGCAAGAGATGTGTTAAAATCTCCCTAAACTGAAAGACAAGAGCTCCTAGATTGAAAGCAACTACTGAGTACCCAGAACAATGTTAGAAAATAGACCAACACCAAGACACATCAGTGAAATTTCACAATACTAAGGAAGAAAAGGATCTCTTAAAAACTCTCAGAGAAAAATTTTAAAATTTATACAGGGCTTCCCTGGTGGCCCAGTGGTTCAGAATCTGCCTGCCAATGCAGGCGACACAGGTTCGAGCCCTGGTCCAGGAAGATCCCACATGCCGGGGAGCAACTAAGCCCGTGCGCCACAACTACTGAGTCTGCACTCTAAAGCCCACAAGCCACAACTACTGAAGCCCGCACACCTAGAGCCCGTGCTCCCCAACAAGAGAAGCCACCGCAATGAGAAGCCCGCACACCGCACGTAAGAGTAGCCCCCGCTCACCACAACTAGAGAAAGCCCACGCGCAGCAACGAAGACCCAACGCAACCAAAAATAAATAAATAAATTTATAAAATTTATACAAAGGATGAAGGATTAGCATGGCACTGCATTTCTCAATAGTAATGAGAAAATGAAGTACTATGTTAAAAACTCTAAAAGTGTTTAAAATCTTGACGTTTGTACCTGGAAAATCTATGAAATAATTGTAAGGCATTTTCAGACATGCTAATTTTTGCAAAATTTATACCCATAATAGCCTGTACACTGAAATAAAGTGGAACTTCCTAGAAGATATCCCCACTAAAATAAGAAAGTGAATCAAGAGAAATACATATGATCACAAAAAAGGAGGGCTCTGACTCAAGCAAACAGCAATGGGAATGAATGATAATGATAAAAAGAGATCTCAAGATAACTGTTGTACAGCACATATATAGATTAACCACCTATCTAAATTGGAACAACTCAGGAGGCTTTAGGAGAAACTTCTTCAAGAAAACAAATTGGGCAGAATAACAAATGTACTGGAACATACTGGGTGGAGATTTATATAAGTGGGGAAGAGGCTAGAGATAAATCAATGATAAGTTCATAGAAAACCAACTCATCAAACAAAAGACATTTATTAATTTCAGAGAAAACAAAAAGTTATTTAGAAAGTAAAAATAATCATAATATACCACATGGCTCAGTTGACAACGACACTTATATAGTCATAATAGTGTAATATTGAATACTGAACTAAGCAAAATTAGAACATAAGTATATTTGAAGAATGGGAATATAATGAAAGGACAAAGAAGGACTAAGGGGCTGGAGGAGGAGATCAGGCGGAGTGAGTAAAGAATATAAAAAAGAGCTAGATCTTCATCTTCCATAGGAAAAAGTCAATATATAATGTGTAAAACTAAAAACTCAAGTAGCTATATTTAGAGATATCTGTGTAAACAGAATTTTTAAAAAGCTGTAAGAGGGGCTTCCCTGGTGGCACAGTTAAGAATCCGCCTGCCAATGCAGGGGACACGGGTTCAATATCTGGTCTGGGAAGATCCCACATGCCGCAGAGCAACTAAGCCCGTGCGCCACAACTACTGAGCCTGAGCTCTAGAGCCCACGTGCCACAGCTACTGAGCCCGAGTGACGCAACTACTGAGGCCCATGCACCTGGAGCCTGTGCTCTGCAACAGGAGAAGCCACTGCAATGAGAAGCCCGTGCACCGCAATGAAGAGTAGACCCCGCTCGCCGCAACTAGAGAAAGCCCGCACGCAGCAACAAAGACCCAACACAGCCAAAAATAAATAAATAAAATAAAAAATTTTTTAAAAAGAAAAAAAGCTGTAAGAGTTGAAAATAGTTACCTCTGGAAAGTAGAGGATACAGAAATGCTATTTTTCATAATTAGCCTTGACTACTTAAAAAGGATGTGTGTACAGATAACAAATACAAAAACTGGATTTTAAAAATTCTATCATAAAAGTGGTGAGCAGTCAGAAATTTAAGAATGTTTTCAAAATAATCTAAAATCACTCTTAGTCTTAAGTACTTCTTTTGGAACAATAATGAAATGCTGTACATGAGTTTGTTCTAAATAAGTACTACCCTCCTCTGATGTACTTAACTCCTAGTTATTATGCACTTTTGCAAACACATTCTCAACATTCTTTGGAATCTCAGGAACTTAGTTATTTCAGGTACTTACCAAGATGCTGATTTCTGAGTAATATAGGAAATCTTGGTCAGCAGAAGTTCCAGCAGATACCCTCGGGGAGAGTCCCCCAGCATATGCAATTCATCCACAACCACCATTCCTAAAGAGATTTTCCAGATACTAGTTTTTACAGAATTTCACAACTCCAAGAATTTTAAGACTCAATATCTTGTATCTTGTACCATAAATAACTGTCATATAATACACTGCACGTAATACAAATTTCTAACCATAAAACAAAAATCAGATTCCACATAGCAGACAATTCTTTTCCAAGATATTTCAAGTATAATAAGTGGTCTTACCACAATGTATTCTGGATCTAAAAATCAATGATTAGCTAACTCTGGTCTAACTCAAGAAAAACTTCATCGTGTTACTCAGACAATTCTTAAATGGCAACCTTGTAGAAATACATGTACAATGAAAATCAAGGACATCCACAACAATTATTCAGTGGGCTGACTTTTCTATGGGGAAAACAGCCAGGGCAACCATACTGATGTTAGCAAGTGCTTATAAAAACAGAATCAGATCAGGAAGAAATAAATGATTTTAAGGGGATGTTTTTGTTTGATTATGGTAGACTAATGACTCACCCTACTATAAAACATAAATATGATCATAACTCCCTCCTCCCCTACTTGGAGAATCAAACCAGTCTATGCACTTGGAATAATGCTCAAGAAGTAATGAAATTTGTATCAACAAATGCCTCCTTTAAACATTTTCATAATATCACAGTTTGCATGTGCACTAGTGTCCCCCGCACGAATCCCTCTACAAAAATAAAGACCTTTCAGACTATTTCCTAGTGGTACATGATGATCCTTTTCCTCATCAGTAAGCTATTTCCAAATCATATTGTATGATGACTTATTTCAGCATTCATTCATCCATCCAAAAAATATTTATTCTACCTAGTGTGCCAAGAACTGTGCTAGGTATAGTAGATATAACACTTAATCTGATATAACACAATCTGACAATTCTGATACAAACTGATGAATGTGATTTCTCTCTCCAAGCTTTATAGAGCGGAGCCTGTGTCTCATTAATCTTTGATTTTACTCCCCACCCCTACCCTACCCTAACTTTACCATTTAAGTTCACCAGGAAAACAATGAGTAGCTAACTGATATTCTTGCAGCTTCTATTGCTGCTATAACCATTCTCTTCCTGTTGCTACCTCTACATAGTGGGCTTTCCCAAGTGGTTGGAAAAGGAAAAAAAAAAGGATTAAGGTAGAAAAGTTCCAAGCTCAAATACAGTGCCAGTTTCTGTAGCTCCCTACCATTTGCCTGCTAAATGGTAGCCTCTGGGTCCAGGCCTAATCTAGATACCACAGTACCAGAATATGATAACGAATACATATATACACTAATTGCAGAGATGGCAGGTGCTTCCTTCTATTCCTGGTAAACTTTAGATAGGAAAGAAGCAATGAGAAATGACTTGAGGGTTCAAGGATACCCTCTATGCTTTGTAAAGTGCAAAAATACAAGGAAGTAGAGTCAATAACATCAGTAGGATGCAAAACTTTTTTTTTTTACAGGGTTCCTAACATTACAGATGCCAATTTTCACCTCCAGAAGTAGATGACAGACAATAGAATAAAACATAAGTCATACAGAAATCACAACAGCTTCACTCCATTCTATCAAAAATAGCAAGAGAAAGTATATACTTATTTTCTTATTTGCTTACCTAATAGATCCATCTTATTTTCCTCTATGAGGCGATTGATCAGACCATTGGCTCTCTCAATTGTACAGACAGCAATATCCAAAGAAGAGAAATGCCCTGTTGGAGAGGTACTGCCCATATAACCATCTACTTTTATTCCTACTTCCTGAAACAGACTCTAAATTGAGTAAAAAGGAAAAATACAGGGGAAAATATTTGAAATTCATGAATCTTAAACTGGTTCTTTCCCAAAACATAGACATAAGTATTCAAATACATTTCTCAGATTACTGTTAGTTATTCCTGGTCAGGGCACACTGGTTCTTTTTCGAATCATATACTAAAAATAAGAAGTTCAGAACTGACAAAACTCAGTACAGAGATTTTCTATTAAGACAGAGTCAAATAAAATGGCATACTTAATCAAATAAGTTCTAAGAGCTCTTTATAGAAATTAAAATTAGAGAAAAACTACCTTAAGCACTAACATTTTTAATCTAATAAACAAGCAAGAAACTCTTTCTTTAACACTAATGTAATATTTTCAGAAACAAATTTATACTTCGTGAGGAAAATATTCTCATTATCCCACTAAAGATTAGTTTTTTACATAACGGAAGAAAAGGTTTCAAAAGTCAAATGCAATGGGACTTTGATGTTAATTTTTTTAGTGTAACTTTTAACTAACATACCTTCTCAATAAAAAGGATCATTATTTTGTTACTTTGGTCTAAGTTGAAAGGATGTCACCATGTAGAGCCAGCTTTGTTGGCTATTTGACTTCTGAAATAACTGTTAAAAAGATTTATAGAACCACTGAATTTTAGAGCTGTTCATTCAATAAAATATTTCTGAGTGTTTACTAAGTTAACCCATAGTTAACCCCATAGTTTCATTTTACCAGTGAAAAAACTGAGGCCCAGCAGATTATGTATCTGGCCTGAAGACACAGGTAGTGACAAAACTGGGACTAGAACTCAGATTTTTTGTATTACACTGCAATAATCTTGGTATTCCAAAATCACATTTTTTCACTGCAGAAATCAGAATAAATTTATTCTATTTAATGAAATATTGTATTTGTAAAAATACCTTAAAGACCAGTGAGCGTCACACAAATGTATACTGTTGTCATTCATTTTTGCAGGAGAACAGGAGAAGAAAACACAGGTTTGGAGCTTTACATAAGCACCAATGGATCTTGTTCTTCATC
Source organism: Lipotes vexillifer (assembly GCF_000442215.2). NCBI lineage: Eukaryota > Metazoa > Chordata > Mammalia > Artiodactyla > Lipotidae > Lipotes > Lipotes vexillifer. The sequence continues at coordinate 610,881 of NW_006776601.1, read as the reverse complement.
CTCTAACGTTCCCAAATGGCCCTGAATCAGGATGGGATATGCTTCCTCAAACACACTTCCTTTCCATGCTTCAGTCTAGTCCTACTATTCACTTAAGAGGTTGATTCTTAATTTGCACTTTTATATGCTAATTAAAGTACTCTGCCTATTTCCTAAGGAAAAGTTTATACATTTTTACACAATTTTCACCGACTGCTCTTTGATTTAATGGCCCTTTCTCCTTTATGCAGTAATTTAAAAGTTTCCCCTCATAAATGGTCAACTTTTAAAGCTACATTGGGATGTAATAAAAGAAATTTTATCTTCCAATTGCTTTTATAATTCCATTTCAAATGAGTAAAGCCGAAGCTGCCAATAATAGGCCTTTTACAATTTCAAACTTAGTAAAAGAACATTACCTGGAAATAGTATTTCTTCTCTTTAGCCACAGAGACAAAGGGCAGAATAAATAGAGCTTTCTTCCGCGTTTCCAAGACCCGCTTCAAAATAAGTAGTTCAGCAACAAGAGTCTTCCCAGCACTCGTAGGAGCTAAAACAAGTTATTCGGCAAGGTTATCACAAAAAGAAGTAATATTTGATACACTGCATTAATAAATGTTTTAAATCATATCCAGTAACTAAATAGCCCAAGGCTAAACTATCATTAAGGCCCCAGCTAGCATTTGAAACCTTTATACACTGAAATGCCCCTCACTTTAAACCAGGTTTCTAAATACTCTCACAGTGAAAATAGAGACAAATAAATCTTTACATCAAATAAATGATGAATATTACTGAGTACCTAGCTTATACCTAAAGATCCTTTCCTTTAAGTACTGAACAGTTAAAAGCCCTGCTTTGGGGAAATAGATAAAAAGCTTTAATACACTGTGATAGGAGCTATGATAGAAGTTGAGGGAGAAGAGCTGTAAGGAAGTTTATGGAAACAGAACTTATGAGAGCAAAGAAGGCAAGAAGAAAGGAATGCCAAGGAGAAAAAAACAGCATGTGTAAAGGTCTAGAGGAAAGCCTGGTATGTTCAGATAATAGCAAGTAATTTAGTAAGCCTGAAGTATAAAGTACAAGTAGGGGAGTGAAAAAAGAGATATGAAAGTGCCACATGGAGAAGACTTTTATAATCCTACCATGTAAGGAATTTATCCTGAAAGCAATGCAAAGTGACTAGTGAGTTTTATGAAAAGGAATGACAAAATCATATTTATACTTTATAGAGATCACTTTTGGCTGCAGGAGCAAAGCAAGAACAGAAAGAAAAGATTAACTAGTTAGAGAACTATTGCATAATCGAGAAGATGATAGTAAACTAGGTAATGGACCTAAGAACAGAGAGTAGTAGCCAGAATCAAGACATTTGAGGTAACAGACACTACACTTGGTGATTAATTAATGTGAGTTGGTGAGCAGAGTTATGAATGACACCCAAGTTCTTGTTTAAGCAACTGAAACGGTCAGGCTATTCTACCACTGCCACCAACTGCCACTAGTTAGCATTAACTGAGTATTTCTTACACGCCAAAAACTTTTCTAAGCCCACACCCTGGCACTCATGCTCCCTGTGCGCGTAGGCACTCACTCCCTCCCTCCCTCTGCTTCTCTCTCTCAACTAATTTGCAAGGTTACACAGTCAGTAAACAGCCTGAACTTATATCTATTGACAGTTAACTCTCTAATTATTTTTGGCAGCCATAATGAAAATCTGGATGACTCACATTTCAGAGAAAACTGATACAAAGGACGTACATCTTACCAAGTGATTAGATTCTAAAGTCAGTATACTAAGCACAGACGGTTAAAAATTATGTAAGTCAAAGTTGCTCTTGAAAGCCCATATAAACCTTTCATAAAGTATATTACATAGGGTTTTGTATATACAATCCTGTATAAGCAGGTCAATTTATAAACATATAACGTAAAATGTTCACACACTGGAAAAGCAACTGAGATCAAGTGTGGGAAGAGCACATTTACATCTCATACTGCACACTCACTCTGGGACATATGTTTTTTTGTTGCTGTTTTTTTTTTTCTTTGCGGTGCGCGGGCCTCTCACTGTTGTGGCCTCTGCCGTGGCGGAGCACAGGCTCTGGACGCGCAGGCTCAGCGGCCATGGCTCACGGGCCCAGCTTCTCTGCGGCATGTGGGATCTTCCCGGACCGGGGCACAAACCCATGTCCCCTGCATCGGCAGGTGGACTCTCAACCAATGTGCCACCAGGGAATCTCTGGGACACATGTTTTTTGAGAGGAATGGTAGGCAGATAATTCTGTTTAAATTGTTGGGTTTTTGCCTTCCCCCACCCTACCACCTAATGGAATTTTCATAATTTAAGTATGCATATGATGAAACTCTGCTTTTCAAATATTTCAAGACTTTCTCTAGTTATAAAGCACTCTCTCACCCACCTTACCTCGATAGAGTGTCCTTTACATTAATAATGTCTTAAAAATAGTAGAAAAATTAACTTGCACAAATTTGAATACCTGAATAGACTAAATTCTTTCCTTCCAGGACTTGTCCAAGCAAAAGGCACTCTGCTTGCCATTCAAACATCTTTTTTACACCAAAACTGTGATATTTCTCCAGAACCGCTGTAGGAAGCCCCCAATTTGCCAATAGCAGCTTGTCTACTTTATCGTCAGGAAACGTCTGCTTGCATTTCCCTTTTAGGAAAAAAAAGAAAAAAAGGAAATAGTTGAATTTAGTTCTAACATAAGACTTCAGTAATTTGCTTTCCACTGTGTTTTGGGATTCCTATGTGTTGTAAAGAGGCTATTTAAAGTACATCCTGACATAAAACACACACAATATAAGGATCTGTAAGGAGTACTGGGCACTATTAGGAGTGAATTCCCTACAGGTGATTTGGCCTACTAGTAAGTTGTTTCTGTAAATAAATAAAGGTCGAAAAGACCCAGAAACCACTTGAAGATTACTACCAGACAGTCGCTGAATATGGACTGAAAGCTCTTCCACATCAATAGAAAGTGACGTGCCGCACCAGGTCCTAGTCACAAACTGAGAAAGAGGAGTAGAAGCCTAGCAGGCCGTGCAAACGCGCGAGCTCCGCGCGGTGAGGACACCTCCCGACGAGGGGCCCGGCTGAGCTGCCTACCTCGCCCGCTGCCCTCGGAGTGCCTGGGAGTACCTGCAGCTCTGGCCGGCGGGCGGCCGCGGTCCTTCAGGCTGCGTCTCAGGCCCGGGGGCGGGCTCAGCACCGGCCCCGAGAGGAGCAGGGGGCTGTCACTGCTGTCACCGCCACTTCCCGAAAAGAAGTCTGAGCCTGGTGCTGAACGTCGTCGTTTCCCACTCCAGCGCGTCAGATTCATCGCGAAATCTTCTCGGCCATTCAGGGAAAGGCACAGTCCCAGCGTCCTCCCGCTCGGAAGAAATGGAGACTGGCGACAGATACCGCCGCCATCTTCCCGCCACGGCTTTCAAACTCAGTCCTCCCAGCCCGCCCCGGAATCATAGAGTTCCCAGTGACGAGAGTAACCTGAGGACCATAGAATCGTGGGGAAGGAGGGGCTCTCGCTGGTGTCCTAGACCTCCGGCCTGTCACCTCGGTTGTCGGATAGTGAAAGAGAACCAGACTTGGACCTAGATTAAACGGGGGGAAAAACCAGACTCAGTATATATAATCTCCAACTATAATCATACTGGCTTACAGTTTTTCCTTTTCTTTTTGTCCATGTCTGGTTTAAATAGCAAGTTTATGTTAACTTCATAAAATGAACTGCCCATAATAGGTAGAGAAGTAGCTCTATTTAACATACTGTATTTTTAAAACAATTATTATAAATTATATGTGCAAAATATTATACAAGTAAAATTTAGGATTTAGAATGGAGTGCAATTTACTCCTGCTTTACTTTCTACTTTATAACAAGATATGGGAACGTATGTATATGTATAAATGATTTACAGATGGTAGGGCAGAGGTTATTTCTGTACACAATTTCTACTTTAGCCATCATACGCTGTGAGGAATATGTGATGAAGAGATAGGGACTGCGGCCGATAGACCTCTTAGGTAGTAGAACGCTGCATAGAAGGGGCTCTGGATGTGCCCGAGTGATCATTCGGAGCCAAGAGTTTGTTAATGGATCTGTGCTCTACCTTTGGCAAGGTAGAATCAAACGAGTTCTGGACTTAAATTGATGCCAGATAATTACCCAGTTGCACAATTCGTTTCACCAAGCAAATCTAGTAAGGGAAAGGCCTGCCCTGAAGGGTCGGTGCTTTTCTACAGCTCTAAAAGTCTCAAAAGGACCAGTCCAATAACAACAACAAAAATTCTCATATTTCCCGGACTTGTAGTCTGGGAAACAGGAGAATCAATTCTCCTGTGAAACCTTCCTTGTTAAAAGAAAAATTTTTTGGACAGTATTCTAAAATTCCACAAGATGGAGACATTACTCCATGAAGGAAACAGTTTTCTTAGTTACCTTTCTTGCAATCATTCACTCAACTAGTTATTGAGCGTCTACTACGTGCTAGGCATTGGGTATATGGCAGGGAAATGGAAGAAATGGCTCCTGCTCTCAAAGTGAAAGAGACTAGAGGAGACAGACATTAAACTAATTAATTAATTGATAATTTTAAATTGTACTATTGCTCAGGCAAAAAAGAATAGAGTGCTATCAAAGATATAAAAGGATCCTAATTTAGATTGTAGTCATGGAAGATCTTTCAGAAATGCAGTGTAGCATAGGGGTCAACAGTGCAGCAACTCTGTAGCCAATCAGTCTTTGTTTGAAGACTTAGTAGCTGTGTGATTTTGCTTAACCCCCTGAGCTTCCTTTTCCTCATCTATATGATGGAGATAATAACAGTAACAACTATTTGGTTATTATTAGCACTAAGATAGTCATAGGTGTAAAGTGCTTACCACATAATAAGTGCTCTTCAGAGAAAGTGCTATATAAATATTCTAATACTGCTTCCAATATAAATCCAGCACTTCGATGGGAAAATAAACCAAAGAAATCTCTGTCACAAAGTTATTCTATTTTTATTAGGTGAACTATGATCAAGTGAGAAAAATAATTAGGAAGAAATTGAAAGGCATGGTTTGTGTCATCCTTCTAAAAAGCCTAGAGAATATTTTAAAATTTACAATGTATTTCAAGCATTCAACATAAATTTCTAATTTTAAAAAAAAACTCTTACAAAGACCTACTAGAGAATGGATTTGAGGATATAGGGAGGGGGAAGGGTAAGCTGTGACAAAGCAAGAGAGAGGCATGGATATATATACACTACCAAATGTAAAATAGATAGCTAGTGGGAAGCAGCCACACAGCACAGAGAGATCAGCTCGGTGCTTTGTGACCGCCTGGAGGGGTGGGATAGGAAGGGTGGGAGGGAGGGAGACGCAAGAATTATGGGAACATATGTATATGTATAACTGATTTACTTTGTTATAAAGCAGAAACTAACACACCATTGTAAAGCAATTATACTCTAATAAAAATGTAAAAAAAAAACTCTTAGAAAATAGAAAGGAGAAGGTTATTTCTCAAAATGTTAAACATTTTTTGTGCTAATAGTTACCATAATAATTAAAGCTAATACACCTGAAGTATTTCCCACCTGTCTTTTAACTGTGAACTTGGATTCCTTGGAATTGTATCTGTGGTAACTCCTTAAGGTCTGCATTAAAGACCTTGAAATTTTTTTTTAATATATTTCTGCCAGCTACCTGGGAGACATATCAATTCTGGCCCATTTTAAATGTAATCTCTGGGTTGGCATTTTTTAAGATATGGAAGTAATAATGTTAGACACCAGAGCCAGATTTGGACAGCTTTCCCACTCACCATCTCAATGTTCAGAAGAGATATTTCTCTGCTTTACTTTCTGAGGGAGCTGTCGTTTTGGGGTTTTGGTTTTATACAGGGGATTTTAGATCTTACAACCCACCCTGCTAGGAACACCAGATTCCTATCCCCCAGAACACATAATCCATTAAAATCCATACTCTAGACCACCAGGGATCAGCAGACATCACTATGGAAAATTTTGGTTCTAATGCTTCACTTCTCTACTTACTCCTTTTATTAAGGAGTCAAATGTCAAATTATTTGACTGACAAGGAAATCTCTGATTTTACCAGGTCAGTCATGAAATTTAAAGGAAGTATTTTTATATAACATCCAGAATTTTAAGGAAAGCATGCTGTTCTAGAAGTGGTTTCTTGTTTGGCCTAATATTGCTGAAGACAGAAGTAAAGGAAACTCAATAACAATTGATGTACCTTCAAAGATGTCATCTGATTATTTTAGTAAGTTGCACAAATAATGAAGAGTGGTTTATCCATTGAAATTGCAGAGGTTATATGAAAAAATGAAATTTACACAAACTAAATTGTGAATTGACTAAAACAGAAACATCTAACCAGACTAAATAAATTCTGTGCTTCTCAGGGATGTAACGTACAACATGATAAATATAATTAACACTGCTGTATGTTACATATGAAAGTTGTTAAAAGCGTAAATCCTAAGAATTCTCATCACAGGAAAAAACTTTTTTTCTATTTCTCTGTTTGTATCTATATGAGATGATGGATATTTACTAACTTATGGTGATAATCTTTTCATGATGTATGTAAGTCAAATCATTATGCTGTACACCTTATACAGTACTGTATGTCAATTATTTCTCAATAAAACTGGAAGAAAAAAGCAATAAACAAAAAACCTATGTGCTTCTCACATGAGTGGAAGTGATTGGCAAAAATAGAAACAGCTGGAAAATACACTTGATCAGAAATGTGGGATGCAGGATAGCCTCATCCACCAGAGGGCAGACAGCAGAAGCAAGAAGAACTACAATCCTGCAGCCTGTGGAACAAAAACCACATTCACAGAAAGATACACAAGATGAAAATGCAGAGGGCTATGCACCAGATGAAGGAACAAGATAAAAACGCAGAAAAACAACTAAATGAAGTGGAGATAGAAAACCTTCCAGAAAAAGAATTCAGAATAATGATAGTGAAGATGATCCAGGACCTCGGAAAAAGAATAGAGACAAAGACCGAGAAGATGCAAGAAATGTTTAACAAAGATCTACAAGAATTAAAGAACGAACAAACAGAGATGAACAGCACAATAACTGAAATGAAAAATACACTAGAAGGAATGAATGGCAGAATAACTGAGGCAGAAGAATGGATAAGTGACCTGGAAGACAGAATGGCGGAATTCACTGCCATGAAACAGAATAAAGAAAAAAGAATGAAAAGAACTGAAGACAGTCTAAGAGAGCTCTGGGACAACATTAAACGCAACAACATTCACATTATAGGGGTCCCAGAAGGAGAAGAGAGAGAGAAAGGACCCGAGAAAATATTTGAAGAGATTATAGTCAAAAAGTTCCCTAACATGGGAAAGGAAATAGCCACTCAAGTCCAGGAAGTACAGAGAGTCCCATATAGGATAAACCCAAGGAGAAACACACTGAGACACATAGTAATCAAATTGGCAAAAATTAAAGACAAACAAAAATTATTGAAAACAGCAAGGGAAAAATGACAAATAATATACAAGGGAACTCCCATAGGGTTAATAGCTGATTTCTCAGCAGAAACTCTACAAGCCAGCAGGGAGTGGCATGACATAATTAAAGTGATGAAAGGGAAGAACCTACAGCCAAGATTACACTACCCAGCAAGGATCTCATTCAGATCTGATGGAGAAATCAAAAGCCTTACAGACAAGCAAAAGCTAAGAGAATTCAGCACCACCAAACCAGCTCTACAACAAATGCTAAAGGAACTTCTCTAGGTGGGAAACACAAGAGAAGAAAAGGACCTACAAAAACAAACACAAAACAATTAAGAAAATGGTAATAAGGACATACATATTGATAATTACCTTAAATGTAAATGGATTAAATGCTCCTACCAAAGGACACAGGCTTGCTGAATGGATACAAAAGCAAGACCCATATATATGCTGTCTACAAGAGATCCACTTCAGACCTAGGGACACATACACACTGAAAGTGAGGGGATGGAAAAAGATATTCATGCAAATGGAAATCAAAAGAAAGCTGGAGTAGCAATACTCATATCAGATAAAATAGACTTTAAAATAAAGAATGTTACAAGAGGGCTTCCCTGGTGGCGCACTGGTTGAGAGTCCGCCTGCCTATGCAGGGGACACGGGTCCGGGAAGATCCCACGTGCGGTAGAGCGGCTGGGCCTGTGAGCCATGGCCACTGAGCCTGTGCGTCTCGAGCCTGTGCTCCACAACGGGAGAGGGCACAACAGTGAGAGGGCCGCGTACCGCAAAAAAAAAAAAAAAATGTTACAAGAGACAAGGAAGGACAATAGATAATGATCAAGAGATCAATCCAAGAAGATGATATAACAATTATAAATATACATGAACCCAACATAGGAGCACCTCAATACATAAGGCAACTGCTAGCAGCTATAAAAGAGGAAATCGACAATAACACTATAATAGTGGGGGCTTTAACACCTCACTTACACCAATGGACAGATCCTCCAGACAGAAAATTAATAAGGAAACACAAGCTTTAAATGACACAATAGACCAGATTGATTTAATTAATATTTGTAGGACATTCTGTCCAAAAACAGCAGAATAAACTTTTTTCTCAAATGCACATGGAACAATCTCCAGGCAAGATCACATCTTGGGTCACAAATCAAACCTCAGTAAATTTAAGAAAACTGAAATCACATCAAGCATCTTTTCTGATCAAAATGCTACGAGGGGTTTCCCTGGCGGTGCAGTGATTGAGAGTCCACCTGCCGATGCAGGGAACACGGGTTCGTGTCCCGGTCCGGGAAGATCCCACATGCCGTGGAGTGGCTGGGCCCGTGAGCCATGGCCACTGAGCCTACGCGTCCAGAGCCTGTGCTCCGCAACAGGAGAGATCACAACAGTGAGAGGCCCGCATACCGCAAAAAAAAAGAAAAAAACCCTATGAGATTAGAAATTAATTACAGAGGAAAAAATGTAAAAACACAGACACGTGGAGGATAAATGATACTTTCTAAATAATCAAGAGATCACTGAAGAAATCAAAGAGGAAATCAAAAAATACCTAGAAACAAATGACAATGAAAACACGACGATCCAAAATTATGGGATGCAGCAAAAGCAGTTCTAAGAGGGAAGTTTATAGCTACACAAGCCTACCTCAAGAAAGAAGAAAAATCTCAAATAAACAATGTAACCTTATACCTAAAGGAACTAGAGAAAGAAGAACAAACAAAACCGAAAGTTAGCAGAAGAAATCAGAAAGATCAGAGCAGAAATAAATGAAATAGAAACAAAGAAAACAATAGCAAAGATCAATAAAACTAAAAGCTGGTTCTTTAAGAAGATAAACAAAGATGGTAAGCCATTAGCCAGACTCATCAAGAGAAAGAGGGAGAGGAATCAAATCAATAAAATTAGAAATGAAAAAGGAGAAGTTACAACAGACACTGCAGAAATACAAAGCATCCTAAGAGACTACTACAAGCAACTCTATGCCAATAAAATGGACAACCTGGAAGAAATGGACAAATTCTTAGAAAGGTATAACCTTCCAACACTGAAACAGGAAGAAATAGAAACTATGAACACACCAATCACAAGTATTGAAATTGAAACTGTAATTAAAATTCTTCCAACAAACAAAAGTCCAGGACCAGATGACTTCACAGGTGAATTCTATCAAACATTTAGAGATGAGCTAACACTCATCCTTCTCAAACTCTTCCAAACAATTGCAGAGGAAGGAACACTCCCAAACTCATTCTATGAGGCCACCATCACCCTGATACCAAAATCAGAGAAAGATACTACAAAAAAAGGAAAATTACAGACCAATATCACCAATGAATATAGATGCAAAAATTCTCAACAAAATACTAGCAAACATAATCCAACAATACATCAAAAGGATCATACACCATGATCGAGTGGGATTTATCCCAGGGATGCAAGGATTCTTCAATATATGCAAATAAATCAATGTGATACACCATATTAACAAATTGAAGAATAAAAACCATATGATCATCACAATAGATGCAGAAAAAGCTTTTGACAAAATTCAACACTGATTTATGATAAAAACTCTCCAGAAAGTGGGCATAGAGGGAACATACCTCAACACAATAAAGGCCATAGATGACAAATCCACAGCAAACATCATTCTCAATGGTGAAAAACTGAAAACATTTCCACTAAGATCAAGAACAAGACAAGGATGTCTACTCTCACCACTATTATTCAACATAGTTTTGGAAGTCCTAGCCACGGCAATCAGAGAAGAAAAAAAAATAAAAGGAATATAAATTGGAAAAGAAGAAGTAAAACTGTCACTGTTTGCAGATGACATGATACTATACATAAAGAATCCTAAAGATGACACCAGAAAACTACTAGAGCTAATCAATGAATTTGGTAAAGTTGCAGGATACAAAATTAATGCACAGAAATCTCTTGCATTCCTATACACCAATGATGAAAAATCTGATAGAGAAATTAAGGAAACACTCCCATTTACCATTGCAACAAAAAGAATAGAACACCTAGGAATAAACCTACCTAGGGAGACAAAAGACCTGTATGCAGAAAACTATAAGACACTGTTGAAAGAAATTAAAGATGATATTAACAGAGGGAGAGATATACCATGTTCTTGGATTGGAAGAATCAATATTGTGAAAATGACTATACTACCCAAAGCAATCTACAGATTCAATGCAATCCCTATCAAATTACCAATGGCATTTTTTACAGAACTAGAACAAAAAATCTTAAAATTTGTATGGAGACACAAGAGACCCTGAATAGCCAAAGCAGTCTTCAGGGGAAAAAACGGAGCTGGAGGAATCAGACTCCCTGACTTCAGACTATACTACAAAGCTACAGTAATCAAGACAATATGGTACTGGCACAAAAACAGAAATACAGATCAATGGAACAGGATAGAAAGCCCAGAGATAAACCCACGCACCTATGGTCACTTAATCTATGACAAAGGAGGCAAGGATATACAATGGAGAAAAGACAGTCTCTTCAGTAAGTGGTGCTGGGAAAACTGGACAGCTACATGTAAAAGAATGAAATTAGAACACTCCCTAACACCATATAAAAAAATAAACTCCAAATGGATTAAAGACCTAAATTTAAGACCAGACACTGTAAAACTCTTGGAGGATAGTAAAAACACTCTTTGACATAAATCACAGCAAGGTCTTTTTTGATCCACCTACTAGAGTAATGGAAATAAAAACAAAAATAAACAAATGGGACCTGATGAACTTCAAAGCTTTTGCAAAGAAAAGGAAACTACAAACAAGACGAAAAGACAACCCTCAGAATGGGAAAAAGTATTTGCAAATGAATCAATGGACAAAGGATTAACCTCCAAAATATATAAGCAGCTCATGCAGCTCAATATTAAAAAAACAAAAAACCTAATCAAAAAATGGGCAGAAGACCTAAACAGACATTTCTCCAAAGAAGACATACAGATGGCCAAGAAGCTCAACATCACTAATTATTAGAGAAATGCAAATCAAAACTACAAGGAGGTATTACCTCACACCAGTTAGAATGGGCATCATCAGAAAATCTACAAACAACAAATGCTGGAGAGGGTGTGGAGAAAAAGGAACCCTCTTGCACTGTTGGTGGGAATGTAAATTGATACAGCCACTATGGAGAACAGGATGGAGGTTCCTTAAAAACTAAAAATAGAGTTACCATATGACCCAGCAATCCCACTACTGGGCATATACCCAGAGAAAACCATAATTCAAAAAGACACATGCACCCCAATGTTCATTGCAGCACTCTTTACAATAGCCAGGTCATGGAAGCAACCTAAATGCCCATCGACAGACGAATGGATAATGAAGATGTGGTACATATATACAATGGAATATTACTCAGCCATAAAAAGGAACGAAATTGGGTCATTTGTAGAGACGTGGATGAATCTAGAGACTGTCATGGAGTGAAGTAAGCAAGAAAGAGAAAAACAAATATCACATATTAACTTATATATGTGGAACCTAGAAACATAGTACAGATTAACCGTTTTGCATGGCAGAAATTGAGACACAGATGAAGAGAACAAACGTATGGACGCCAAGGGGGGAAAGCAGCGGCGGGTGGGGTTGGTGGTGTGATGAATTGGGAGTTTGGGATTGACATGTATACACTGATGTGTATAAAATGGATGACTTATAAGAACCTGCTTTAAAAAAAATATAAATTAAATAAAATCCAAAAAAAAAAAGAAGCCCTTTTGACTCCCATAGGAGCCTGAATTTCCACTACTCCATTTACCCACACTTGAACATGGCTGTTTAATTATGTCTTCCCCATTAGATATAATCTCCATAAAGTCAGAGATCATGTCTATTATGGTTGACTTTGTATATCCTGCTGATGAGTATTGAAGGTCTCAGGCGTTTGTTCCATAAATCTTTACTACAATCCTTTGAGGGAATTAATTATTGCATCTGGTTGTTCTGTCAGTTATTGAGAGAGAGATGTTGGAGTCTCCAATTATGATTCTGGTTTTGTTTATTTTTCCTTTCAGCTCTATCAGTTTTTGCTTCACATTTATTGTTTCATATGTACACATTTAGGATTGCTACGTCTTCTTGTATATTGATCCTTTTATCATTATATAATGTCCCTCTCTGTCCTTGATAATTTTTTTGCTTTGCTCTGTACTTCATCTGACATTAAGATAGACACTCCAACTTTCTTTTGATTAATGTTTGCATTTTATCTTTTCTATCCTTTTATTTTTAACCAACTTATGTAATTATATTTGAACTTAGTTTATTGTATAGAATATAGTTGACTCGTTTCCTCCCCACCTACTCTGCCACTCACTGTCTCTAAATTTTCATATTCAGACCATATATATATAATGTAATTATTGATATTAGGACTTAGGTTTCTTATTTTATTTTTTGTTTTATGTTTGTGGTTTTTTAATTTATTTTTTATTTTTTTAACATCTTTATTGGGGTATAATTGCTTTACAATCGTGTGTTAGTTTCTACTTTATAACGAAGTGAACCAGTTATACATATACATATGTTCCCATATCTCTTCCCTCTTGTGTCTCCCTCCCTCCCACCCTCCCTATTCCACCCCTCCAGGCGGTCACAAAGCACCGAGCTGATATCCCTGTGCTATGTGGCTGCTTCCCACTAGCTATCTACCTTATGTTTGGTAGTGTACATATGTCCATGCCTCTCTCTCGCTTTGTCACAGCTCACCCTTCCTCCTCCCCATATCCTCAAGTCTGTTCTCCAGTAGGTCTGTGTCTTTATTCCTATCTTACCCCAGGCTCTTCATGACATTTTTTTCCCTTAAATTCCATATATATGTGTTAGCATACGGTATTTGTCTTTCTCTTTCTGACTTACTTCACTCTGTATGATAGACTCTAGGTCTATCCACCTCATTACAAATAGCTCAATTTCGTTTCTTTTCATGGCTGAGTAATATTTCATTGTAAATATGTTTCACATCTTCTTTATCCATTCATCTGATGATGGGCAATTAGGTTGTTTCCATCTCCGGGCTATTGTAAATAGAGCTGCAATGAACATTTTGGTACATGACTCTTTCTGAATTATGGTTTTCTCAGGGTATATGCCCAGTAGTGGGATTGCTGGGTCATATGGTAGTTCTATTTGTAGTTTTTTAAGGAACCTCCATACTGTTCTCCATAGTGGCTGAACCAATTCACATTCCCACCAGCAGTGCAAGAGTGTTCCCTTTTCTCCACACCCTCTCCAGCATTTATTGTTTCTAGATTTTTTGATGATGGCCATTCTGACTGGTGTGAGATGATATCTCATTGTAGTTTTGATTTGCATTTCTCTAATGATTAATGATGTTGAGCATTCTTTCATGTGTTTGTTGGCAGTCTGTATATCTTCTTTGGAGAAATGTCTATTTAGGTCTTCTGCCCATTTTTGGATTGGGTTGTTTATTTTTTTGTTATTGAGCTGCATGAGCTGCCTGTAAATTTTAGAGATTAATCCTTTGTCAGTTGATTCATTTGCAAATATTTTCTCCCATTCTGAGGGCTGTCTTTTGGTCTTGTTTATGGTTTCCTTTGCTGTGCAAAAGCTTTGAAGTTTCATTAGGTCCCATTTGTTTATTTTTGTTTTTATCTCCATTACTCTAGGAGATGGGTCAAGAAGGATCTTGCTGTGATTTATGTCATAGAGTGTTCTGCCTATGTTTTCCTCTAAGAGTTTGATAGTTTCTGGCCTTACATTTAGGTCTTTAATCCATTTTGAGCTTATTTTTGTGTATGGTGTTAGGGAGTGATCTAATCTCATACTTTTACATGTAGCTGTCCAGTTTTCCCAGCACCACTTATTGAAGAGGCTGTCCTTTCTCCACTGTACATTCCTGCCTCCTTTATCAAAGATAAGGTGACCATATGTGCGTGGGTTTATCTCTGGGCTTTCTATCCTGTTCCATTGATCTATCTTTCTGTTTTTGTGCCAGTACCATACTGTCTTGATTACTGTAGCTTTGTAGTATAGTCTGAAGTCTGGGAGCCTGATTCCTCCAGCTCCATTTTTCGTTCTCATGATTGCTTTGGCTATTTGGGGTCTTTTGTGTTTCCATACAAATTGTGAAATTTTTTGTTCTAGTTCTGTGAAAAATGCCGGTGGTAGTTTGATAGGGATTGCATTGATGAAACTGAGGTGAAGAGTTTAAACTGTTCATGATCACATTCCTAGAAAAGTACAGTTGATAAGCAAAATTTCTACTATTAAACATAAATGATTCAGAGATTACTGAATCTCCACTCCACTTCTAGCCACTTATCTTAACAAACATAGTTCCTGCTCATAAAAGTTCCATCTCAGTGGGAAACCCTCTCCTTTTGGAAAAAATAATTGCTGAAGATTACATTTTTTAACTTATTTCAACTTTTTATTATATAGAAAATTTTAAATATAAACAAAAAAAGAGGGGAGTCCCCTGGTGGTCTAGTGGTTAGGATTCAGTGCTTTCACTGTGTGGCCCAAGTTCAGTCCCTGGTTGGGGAACTGAGATCCCACAAGCCGCATGGCGTGGCCAAAAAACAAAAAAACTAAACCACAACAGAATAGTATAATTTCATGGGTCTATCATTTAATCTTAGCAAGTATACATCTCATTTAGCATAGTGTTTTTGAGGTTCATTCATGTTGTATAAAATGCATCAGTAATCCATTACTTTTATTGCTGAATGGTATTGCATTGTATGAATACAAAAAGTTGGTGCCTTCATTCAATAAGGAGATTTAGATTGTTACCAACTAGGCAATAATGAACAATGCTGCTATGAATAGTTGGGTATACATCTTTGCATAGATAAATGTTCTTATTCCCTTGGGTAGATTCCTAGGAAGAAATTGCCAGATGGTTTTTCAAAGTGGCTATATCATTTAACAGTCCCACCTGTAATTTCCAATTGCTGTATGAAAGTTCCAATTTCTCCACACTCTTCCGCATCTTCATTTATATATCTTCTTTGGTGAAAAGCTTACTCAAATCTATTAATTAGGTTTAAAGGATTTTTAATTGGAATATATGTCTTCTTATTTTTGAGATACAAGAATTTATTATATATTCCAGATGCAAATCCTTTCAGATATATGATGTTTTCCTTCTGCCTGAAGGATGATCTTTAACATATCCTATAGTGCAAGTCTGCTGGTAATGGATTATTTCAACTTTTGTACGTCTAAAAGCATCTTTTCACAGATGACTTTTTGCAGAATGGTCTGATGAACTTTCCAGTGTATACCTGTTGATGTTTGGGGGGTTCTCATCTTCTTAAGCCCTGATGATTCCTTGCTGTCTTCCTTCTGCATCTTTGTGCACAAATAAGTGGGAAGCCACAGACAATCAGCAGCTTCAAGATCCATTTGATAAACACAAGAAAGGAAGTATCAGAACAGTCTGGTTCTTACACCAAGATATAGGCATAAATCTTTGAGGCAAAAAATTGTTATAGCCTTACTAAAAGGGATAATATTACAAATAAACACAAAAGCAAGCTGATAATAATTTAAGAGTATGTAAAAAGGTAAATACATGCACAAAGATTAGTCTTTTCCTTTTTTATCACCTATTTAATTTACTTTTATATGTTGTGTTTAATACACAAATAGATAATAAATTTAAAGCCTTTACCTTTATTTTTAATACATAATTAAATCAGACATTGTATATATCATATAGGATTTAACATCTTAACTTGTAACATCTTTCTGCTAAACAGACAATATACAATCCAATGAGATAGTTACATTCTTTTTAACTTAATTTTTATTTTATTTTGGCCTCACTGTGCCACATGCAGGATCTTAGTTACCCGACCAGGGACTGAACCTGCGCTGTGCCACCTACAGTGGAAGCGTGGCGTCTCAACCACTGGACCACAAGGGAAGTCCCAACATTCTTTGGTTCATATCAAGACTTTGAAATCCAGTGAAAAATTTACACTTACCAACATATCTCAATGTAAATGCTAAATTTTCATCAGAAATACTTACTCTGCATTTAGAGTTCATAAAATTTATAGTTGAAAGAGTAGATTCACATATGCAAGTTGTTCTAAGCATATTAAAAATCTTCCCAGTAACTGGATTGAATACCAGTGTTTAAAGTTAAATTAATTAAAATTCAATAAAATTAAAAATTCAGTACTTGGTGGAACTAGTCACATTTTTGTGTTTGACAGCCATGTTGGGTAGTGGCTACTATACTATACAGAAGAGCTCTAGAGAGTAATTGGGTGACTGGGGAACAAGGATGATTTCAAATTTCTACTATTTCCATACATGACAACAAAAATACATGAATAAAACATTGTCTTGTTTTAAAGCAATATGGTAACTAGTAAGTTGTAGAGATCACAAATGCACCCCTACAGGATGAATGTGGGGACAAAAGAGTTATCTTAATATTATATAAGTTTCTTGTAACTTAAAACAAAATTCCTAGTAACAGCATTTCATAAACGTATTCTGAAAGTGCTGTATCACAAAAAACTTATTTCAAAGTAAAGATTATATGCCTGGTAAAACTACACTATTAAATTAAAAGAATAGGATCAGGGGACTTCCCTGGCTATCCAGTGGTTAAGACTCCGTGCTTCCACTGCAGGGGGCAAGGGTTCGACCCCTGGTCAGGGAACTAAGATCACGAATGCTGCGTGGCATGGCCAAGAAAAGAAAAAAAGAAGAGGATCAGAGTGTTGATGAAGATATGGCTATTTAAGGTAAATGCAAACAGTTTGAATAGAATACTTTTGTAAAATGTGAGTAGAAAAAAATCAATAATTATAAATTAATATGTTATATATTTGATTTCAAATATATATGAACTTCAAAAATAAATTAGATACTATAAGTTTAGGAATATGTACATTTAAATATGTGATTATATTAAATATATGTGTAAAAGTTATTTCTGTGTGTGTTCATAAGTAGCATTAGTTTTATAGTTTTGTTGATAGTGTTTATTCTTGTCTGGTTTTAGTGTTGGTGTTAGGAACTTCAAATACAGAAGTGAGGACC
The DNA here is from genome assembly GCF_000442215.2 of Lipotes vexillifer. Lineage (NCBI taxonomy): Eukaryota > Metazoa > Chordata > Mammalia > Artiodactyla > Lipotidae > Lipotes > Lipotes vexillifer. Next base: position 593,279 of record NW_006776601.1, on the reverse strand, counting down.
AAGTGAAGACTTTTCTTCCTTATTCTGAAATGGACATATAGCAAGAGAATTAGCACAACATTGCCTTGAATTCTATAACTTACTTGTTCTTTTAATGGTTATTAGTCCATTTAGTGTCTGCAGTTCTTTTTCAGCAAATTTTGGTAATTGTATTTTCTTAGAAAATTTCCTTTTTCTCTCCATTGCCATTTTTTAAAACATTCCATAATTTTTCAATTGTCTCCACATATTTAGTTATGTCTCATTTCTTATGAACCTTTTCTCAGAAGAGCGAATAGAAGTTCAGAAAGCCTGGAGAAGAAAAAACCCATTTTCTAGATGAGATAGACTAGGTTCCTGAATAAATAAATGAGAAGAGGAAACCCATTTTGAAGAGTGTGTTATATATTCAGGCACAGGGACATGAGGTTTTTTCCCAGTTTCTAAAAGAAACAAAATATGGGAAAGAAGACAAGGGAAACCACTGTCCACTGTCCTGAGGTTAGGCAGGGTAGACAGACTGGGTACAGAGAAAATTGAAGAGGTAACATTTCCTAGCAGGGACAAACTAAATTTCAGAAAACAGAGGACAGAATGCTGTTACACAGGGCTCAGTCTCCTAGAGTCAAGACCTGGGATCTTTATCTCCTAGATTCCAAGCCTGGTTGAGGGGAAGACATGGGAAATTCACAGTTGTGGTATTCTGGGGATCTGAGTGGGAAGGGGATTGTGTTAGTGTAACCACCTCCTCTCCATCTCTGTTCTACAGCAAAATGGAAGAAGCCTCATGAACGCACCTCGTTCACACACACAGAGCTTGAAGAGTTAGAGGCTCTGTTTAGCTGCAACATGTTTCCAGATAAAAACCTCCAGAGAGAACTTGCTTTAAAACTCAACCTACCAGCGTCAACAATAAAGGTCTGTCTGATCCTCTGAGGTGTGCTTTGAGCCCCCATCCAAATTACATTCTACTATTCAGCCTGGAAATTCCCTCTGTAACACAATGAAGAAGTAACATTGTTACTTCATTGTAACACAATGAAGTAGTAACACTTCATTTATTGAGTAACTACTGTGTGCTAGTACTGAGCTGGGCACAATGTATATGTTGGCTTTATTATCATCCAGTTTAAAGGATGTGGAAAAGTGAGTTTCGGGAGCCAAGTGACTGGGTCACGGAGATAATACATAGTATAACTGGAATTAGAACTCCAGAGGTACGAAAGAGCTCAAATTAGAGAAATGACTCTCATCCAGACAGACTTCTTACTTAGGAACTTCTCTAGCAAAACCCTGCAATCATTTATTCACAACATTACCAACAGACAAGTAACTTCTCCAACATCTGAGTCTGCTAAGGCCCCAAATTTTTGTTAGAATATTGCTCACGGAAGAGACCTTCTAAAATAATCCTTGAAAATCCCTTAGTTCAAATTCTCTACCTCTCCCTACATCCCTGAACTTCCTTCTCTTCTCTAGAGTTCAGGACCCTTTCTCTGAACCCCCAGCACAACCTCTGAGACATACCCTCCTTTTTTTTCTTTCTTTTTCCTCTGGGGCCCAGCCTTGATCCCTCATTGTTCCTATTGACTCCATTCATACCTACCTCTGCTCTCTCAGAACTCAGTATCATAGTGATTTGGAGAGGACATGAGGGTTATAATCTGACTTTTTTCACCCAGGAGAAGCCTCAAACTCCTTCTCCAGTAACAGAACATAATCTCTTCTCTTCCCCCACTCCCAGATTTGGTTCAGGAATCGGCGGTTCAAAAAGAGGAAGCAGCAGTGGCAACAAGAGCAGCAATCACTAAAGCCACCAAACCAGGTCCTTCCAGACAAGAATGTGCCCACAGCATCAACCAGTCCTCATTCTTTTCTCCCTGCAGTTTCAGATTCTTATAGCTCCCACTCACCTCAGCCCTTAGACCCTTTCCATTGGGCAGGGGACTCTATAATCACTGAGATTGCTGCAAGTGATGTCCAAATGCAAGATCCTCAGTTGGAGAGGCTAGTGGCCTCAGTTCCTGCTTTGTACTCTGATGCCTATGACATAGCACAAATCATGGAACTGTACAGTTTTCCTGATGAGGATGAGATAGCCAGCTCTTCTTTCCATTCTCTGTATCATTATCTCTCACCGACAAAGCCCAGTTAGAATAGAGTTCCTTTCTTAGCCTCTTTGCTGATCCAGCGGTAGGTTTATCTCCTGGGCAAACCTGCTTCAGTATGACAAGCTGGAGCTTTGCAGCCTGCAGTCTAAGAAACAGCCTGGAATTCCAGAACCCCTTCAGTGTGGCACACTTTGGATGTAGCTGATCAAAGTACTAATAAATATCAGACAGTATTGAAAAAGGATCTTCTTGCATCTTGTGCATGCTCTTTCCTTTGCCTGCTTTTAACCCAAATATCTAGCTCAGTGTTACTTGGATTTCCATGGAAATGTTGTAAAAACTAGGAGTTTCCCACAAGTATAGCTCAGTACTACACAATCAGCCCCACAACTCTCCCTGGAGAGGCCTTCCTAGTCCCTTCGATGGCCAATGAGACTGCAAAATTCCCTCTTCCCAAAACTATCTTTGACTTTTTAAAAGGTCAGTAGCATTTAGGGGTCATCCACTTTTAATGTCAGCAGGTTTATAAACTTACATTTCCAACAAACTTTTAGAATGACAGTTAAGCTAATTTTCCAGCTATACGATTAATGAACAAAATTAATGACACTTCTCAAAACCAATAATAAACACATAATAAGATAAGTACCTCTCAATGAAAAATATAAAGTATCTAGGAATTAACTAAGAAAATTAAGACCTCTGTACAGAAAAGTTTAAAACTTAATAATGGACATTGGAAATGTTTGCATAAAAGACATTTGAAGCCATAAAATAATCAATTTAACAGCGTTAAAATCATATAAAGCATGTTCTCCAAACACAATGGAATGAAAATAGAAATCAATAGTAGAAGAAAATTCAGGAAATTCACAAATGTATGGATATTAAAAAGCACACTCCTAAATAACCAATAAAGAAGAAATCAGAAGGAAAATTAGGAAATATGTGAAGATGAATGAAACAAAAACACAATATACCAAAACCTATGGGATGAGGCTAAATCAGTGCTTAGAAAGAAATCTATAGCTGAAAAAGCCTATATTTAAAGAATAAGATCTCAAATCAACCTTTTTTTTAAATAGGAGGGAAGCTGGCATAGTTATATTAATATCTATCAAATTAAACTTTAAGGCAAAACATTTTGTTGGAAGTAAAAGTATATTAGACAAGGATAAAGGGAACATTTAACCTGAAAGATATAATTCTGAATTTGTATACACTTAACATATTCCCAAAATATATGAAGTAAAAATTAACAAAACTCTTGGGGAAACTTAACAAATACATAATCATAATAGATGATTTTATCCATAGGTCAAATGAATAAAAATTTTGTATGGGTAGAGATTTTAACTGTACAGTTAATAGGCTTGATTTAATGAAAGTATGTAGATTTCTGCATTCAGCTGGTAGAGAATACACAGTCTTTTCAAGTACCTTATGACTACATATTAGACCACGAAGCAAATCTTAACAAACTCAATAACATACAAACAGCATACTTTGATCATATGGCAATTTAATGAGAAGAAACTCCAAGCTCTCCCTCAATTTAGAAAGTAAAAAGGACATTTCTAAGTGATTAATCGAGCATGGGAGAAATTAGGTGAATAATCTGGTAGCATACATTATATAATAACAATAACTGTATCAGCATTCACTGGGGGAAAGTAATAGAGATAGTAGCAGTATCAGGTTTGAATGTCTTATTACCCATCACATTCTGGGTCATCACAGAGGGATCTTGCAGGGCAAGACTGCAGACCTAGGGTAGAGACATTGGCCCTTAGGTTGTGAGGTTTTTTGCTTACTGTTTTTTTTAAAATTATGTTTTATTTTTTTCATAGTCTTTATTTTTAGAGCAGTTTTCATTTCACAGCAAAATGAGCAGAAGGTACAGAGATTTCCCATATAGCCCCCGCTCCCACATACACACAGCCTTCCCCCCTATCAACAACCCACACCAGAGTGGTCCATTTGTTATAACTGATGAACCTACACTGATACATCTTTATCACCTAAAGTCCATAGTTTACATTAGAGTTAGCTCTCAGTGTTGTACATTATATGAATTTTGACAAACAGGTAATTGTCATGTGTCCACCATTATAGTATCATATAGGATAGTTTCACTGCCCTAAAAATCCTCTGTGCTCCACCTATCCATCCCTTCCTCTCCCCTAATCTCTGGCAACCACTGATCCTTGTCTCCATAGTTTTGCTTTCAAATTAACAACTTTTCACCTTAAGAAACTAGAAAAAGAAGAGCAAAATAAATCCAAAGCAAGCAGAAGTAAGGAAATAAAGGCTAAAGTGGAAATAAATGAAATAGAGAATAGAAAAGCAATAGAGCAAACCAATGAAATCAAAGCAAGCTGGACAGAAGAAGAAGAAGAAGAAGGAGAAGGAGAAGGAGAAAAAGCGGGAGAAGAAGAAGAGAAAGAAGAAGATGAAGGGGAGGAGAAGCGGGAGGGGAGGAGGAGGAAGGGGAGGAGGGGGACAAGGGAGAAGAGGAAGAAGAATCAAATTACTAGAATCAGAAATGGGATGTAACTACCAACCTTACAGAAAGAAAAAGCATTGTAAATAAATATTATGAACATTTGTGTTACTTTATAATTTGTATAACAAATTAGATAACTTAGATGAAATGGGAAAATTCCTAGGAAGACACAAAATACCAAATCTGACTCAACAAGAAATAGAAATGCTGCAAATAGACCTTTAACAAGTAAAGAGATTGAGTTAGTAATTAAAAACTTTCCACAAAGAAAAGTCCAGGCCCAGGTGGCATCATTGCTAAATTCTACTAAATGTTTAAAGAATTAACAATCCTTTACAAATTCTTCTAAAAAACAAGGGAACACTTCCTAACTCATTTTGAGACCAGTATTATCCTGATACCAAAACTGGACAGCTATATGTAAACAATGAGATTAATACATTCCCTCACACCACGTACAAAGACAGACTCAAAATGCTTTAAAGACCTAAATGTAAGACATGAAACCATAAAACTCCTAGAAGCAAACATAGGTAAAACACTCTTTGACATAAATCATAGCAATATTTTCTTGGATCAGTCCTAAGGCAAAAGAAAAAAGAGCAAAAATAAACATATGGGACCTAATTAAACTTAAAAGCTGCTGCACAGCAGAAGAAACCATAAACAGAAAGACAATCTATGGAATGGGAGAAAATATTTGCAAATGATGTGACCAAAAAGTTGTTAATATCCAAAATATACAAACAGCTTATACAACTCAATATCAAAAAAACAAGCAACCCTACTGAAAACTGGTCAGAAGACCTGGATAGACATTTCTCCAAAGAAGACATACAGCTGACTAACAGGCACATGAAAAGATGTTCAACACTGCTAACTATCAGAGAAATGCAAATCAAAACCACAATGAGATATCACCTCACACCTGTCAGAATGGCTATCATCAAAAAGTCTACAAATAACAAACGTTGGAGAGGATGTGGAGAAAAGTGAACCCTTGAACACTGTTAGTGGGAATGTAAATTGGTGCAGCCACTATGGAAAACAATATGGAGGTTCCTCAAAAAACTAAAAATAGAACTACCATACGATCCAGCAATTCCACTCCTGGGTACATATCTGGAAAAAACAAAACCATTAATTTGAAAAGATACATGCACTCCAATGTTCATAGCAGCACTATTTACAATAGCCAAGACGTGGAAGCAACCCAGGTGCCCATCAACGGACAACTGGCTTAAGAAGATGTGGTATATATATATACACAATGGAATATTACTCAGCCATAACAAAGAATGAAATACTGCCATTTGCAGCAACATGAATGGACCTAGAGATTACCATACTAAGTGAAGTCAGAAGAGAAAGGCAAATACCATATGATATCACTTATATGTGGAATATAACACAAATGAACATAGCTAGAAAACAAGTTAGATCCTAGAGAAATGGAAATAAAAACAAAAATAAACAAATGGGACCGAATGAAACTTAAAAGCTTTTGCACAGCAAAGGAAACCATAAACGAGACCAAAAAACAATCCTCAGAATGGGAGAAAATATTTGCAAATGAAGCAACTGAAAAAGGATTAATCTCCAAAATTTACAAGCAGCTCATGCAGCTCAATATCAAAAAAACAAACAACCCAATCCAAAAATGGGCAGAAGACCTAAATAGACATTTCTCCAAAGAAGACATAAAGATTGCCAACAAACACATGAAAGGATGCTCAACATCACTAATCATTAGAGAAATGCAAATCAAAACTACAATGAGGTATCACCTCGCACCAGTCAGAATGGCCATCATCAGAAAGTCTACAAATAATAAATGCTGAAGAGGGTGTGGAGAAAAGGAAACCCTCTTGCACTGTTGGTGGGAATGTGAATTGGTACAGCCACTATGGAAAACAGTATGGAGGTTTCTTAAAAAACTAAAAAACTAAAAATAGAACTACCATATGACCCAGCAATCCCACTACTGGGCATAATTCAAAAACAGTCACGTACCAAAATGTTCATTGCAGCTCTATTTACAATAGCCAGGACATGGAAGCAACCTAAGTGTCCATCAACAGATGAGTGGTTAAAGAAGATGTGGCACATATATACAATGGAATATTACTCAGCCATAAAAAGAAACGAAATTGAGTTATTTGTAGTGAGGTGGTTGGACCTAGAGTCTGTCATACAGAGTGAAGTAAGTGAGAAAGAGAAAAACAAATACCGTATGCTAACACATATATATGGAATCTAAGAAAAAAAAAAAAAGGTCATGAAGAACCTAGGGGCAAGATGGGAATAAAGACACAGACTAACAAGAGAATGGACTTGAGGATATGGGGGGCGGGAAAGGTAAGCTGTGACAAAGTGAGAGAGTAGCATGGACATATATACACTGCCAAACGTAAAATAGACAGCTAGTGGGAAGCAGCTGCATAGCACAGGGAGATCAGCTCGGTGGTTTGTGACCACCTAGAGGGGTGGGATAGAGAGGGTGGGAGGGAGGGAGACGCAAGAGGGAAGAGATATGGGAACATATGTATATGTATAACTGATTCACTTTGTTATAAAGCAGAAGCTAGCACACCATTGTAAAGCAATTATACTCCAATAAAGATGTTAAAGAAAAAAAAGAAAACAAGTTAGAGATGACCACTCACTACTTTTTTTTTAATTAATTACTTTATTTATTTATTTATTTTTGGCTGCATTGGGTCTTTGTTGCTGCACACGGGCTTTCTCTAGTTGCAGCGAGCAGGGGCTACTCTTCGTTGCGGTGCGCAGGCTTCTCATTGCGGTGGCTTCTCTTTTTGCAGAGCTCGGGCCCTAGGCGCACGGGCTTCAGTAGTTGTGGCAAGCGGGCTCAATAGTTGTGGCTCGTGGGCTCTAGAGTGCAGGCTCGGTAGCTGTGGCGCATGGGCTTAGTTGCTCCGTGGCATGTGGGATCTTCCCGGACCAGGGCTCGAACCCGTGTCCCCTGTATTGGCAGGTGGATTCTCAACCACTGTGCCACCAGGGAAGTCCCAACCACTCACTACGTTTTTCAATGTAGTGCTGGAAGATCTAGGCGAACAATTTACTTTCTATTTTCCGTCTTCTCATCTGTAAAATGAGAGAGTTGGACTAAGTGATAGCTAAGCCTCCTACCACCTCTAATTTTCTCAGACTGGACTTATTCTATGCCTGATTTCTGAATTACAAAATCTTCCTTTCCCAACCATCCGGGAAAGAAGAGGGCCAGGAGAGGACAGCCACTTGTCACGACAAGAAATAGGAGAAACAGGACCACATGTCACTTGCACAAGTTGCTGCCTCAGCCAGTGATAGGTTTAGGTGAAAAGCACGGTTATAATTAGAGCAGCAGCCTGTCCTGGCTGCTCCACCAGCCACTGTGGGCACAGCTGGATCTGCCAACCACAGGCACAGGACTCTGAGAGGCTGCTCGGGCCTTGAAATCATCCTTCTTACAAGGATTTTCCTTCTTCCTCAAGGGAAAGAAAACCCATTGATATAAAACCCCACTTGCCTTCCGGCTTCCCCTGCTAACTGCCACTCCAACAGAGACGGAGTGTGGACAAATACAGGAGAAAGAAAAAATCGTAAGCTGAGCCTGGTCACATTGCCCCTTGTGATATAGTTTTATTTTTAACTTCAAAACACTTGAACTATCTCTGTTGAAGTTTTTTTCTCCTTTCCCTACCTCCTCGACTAAACTCTGTCCTCTGCTGCAGCCAATGCACGCCGAGCCACCTCGGCAGTCTACTTGCTCACCATCAAGGGACACAAGTGCAGCAGATGCTGACTCAGCCCCTGCCATTAAGGTAAGCTTTTCAAATGTGGGCAGGTTCATCAAGGGGAAATTTAGAGTGGTGAACATGGAGGCAGAGGCTGAGCGGCATATCACCTTTGTGCTCTGAGTAAGAGGGTTGTTAAGCAAATTAAGTTACATATGGGGGTGAAAAGGTTAGCGCTGAGAATGAGACCCAGCCATAGGTAAAATCCTGCTTTGAATCTAAAATCTTAGAGCAGGAAGACATGACCTGCTTTCTAACAGCTTAGGCTCTTTCTTCTAAAATCAACCATAGTGATAGCACATAGTGGTTATGTGCTATCTCTAAGGTTACACAGTATTGATGGGGGTTCAGGATGGCGGCGGGGAGGAGGTGGTGTGGAAATAGGTCCAGACCCAGGATTTCTGTTTTCTGAAGTCCAAATGTTGTGATCTTTCCGCAATCAGCATTTTCTATGTTAACTGCAAGTCATTCTCATGTACCTTAAATTCCATCACCTGTGTCACTCTACCAGTTAATTTAGCACAGTTGTATTTACTGCATATATTATTTAAATTCTGCCTGCAGAGTTTAAAACCTGTTTTTCTTTAACAATATTCCCTAAACATGACTCACTCCTCCCCAGCTCTCTTGAATCCAAATGCATCTATGGAATAGAAGTGAAAGTATTTTACAAGTTGAAAAATGGTATATACATGCAAACCAAAAATTATCACAAATTTGAAACTTGCAAATCCAGGGGGACAAAAGTAAAATGATTAATGATACTTGAGGAGTCAAACACTTTAAAGTGTAGATAGGTTATTTCTAGCTTTGGGAATAACACCATAGTGTTGCATGCACAAACAAATTGGCAGGGATAAGGGAGCAGTGTTTATTTTCCTGTTTTCCTCTGGACCTTGCTTTAGTGTTATATAGTTAAAAGTTCAGCTAAGGACATCCTAGGAAGTGGCCTGTGCAGCAAAAGGGATTCTGTACACTCTGAATTTTGCACTGTACAGGCTAAAGCCACCAATGTCAAGTAAAAGGAGACCCACCACCAGACACCTTAACTCCTGTTTCCTTCTTGCCTGCCTCTGTAACCTCCAGATGCATCCCATAACTCTGCTACAGGTGTCTGGGTTATAATTATGCCTGTTTGCTAGGCACAATCAAATGCACTGTGTATAATTGCCTAACTTCATTTAATTTTGTCAGAGTTTCCATGGCACAAAGGTCTTCAAGGGGTATACCGGGTACTTTCCTAGCAAGATGGGTATGTTAGCTTAGCAGTAACCAACCAGACCAGCTGACTCAGAGCTACTCCTAAATAATCCATCTAGTTTGCACTTTCTTGGCCAATACAAAACAGTAATTTAAAATACTGAAACTAATAATGTAAGTACAAGATATGAGAATTAACTAGCTAATTAAATAACTAGAAAGTTTAAAGGTAGAGAGATTTCTAGTGTAGGTACAGAACTGCAGATAGTGAGGTTGAATAGATTTGAGGGAGGATGATTTTTAGGGTATAGTGAAAAGGCTGAAATCATGGCCTGAAAGCCCAGGATTATGCAACCAGATGTGGGAACTATCCTCAGCCAACTGGTTGTGTTAAAATCTCAAGATGCAAAGGGATTACTTTAATATTTAACTTTATACATTTTCTTTCCATAGAATTAAGTATCTCCATAGCAGGGAAACAGATTAACAATGTATAATTAAAGTAACAGATTAATTGGCTGGTTAATAGGTTAACAGTTAATCTCTGTCCTTTAACTCTTGACCTTGTCACTTCCACTTAAGTTAAAGCTCAGGAATAAATAATTATTGCCAGGGCTAGCCACATGAGGAGGCAAAATAGTCGCTGCATCATGTGAGGGGTGCTGGGAGGGCCCCTTGCCTAAAAATATCTCCCTGACACCAGCCCTGATTGCCTACTAACTTTATAGTGAAGAATGTTAAAACTATTTTCTGTTAATTGCATTCTCTTTTGCTTGAGTCAGTGATTTAAATATACCTGCTTTATGCCTTCTCATGACCTTGTTGGCTAGTGACACTTGGTCACCACCTCTTCCTCATTCTTCCAGGCCTTGTCCTGCTTTGCCCTTGGTACCATCTAAGCTGCCCATATGCCCTTGGCCATCGTCATGCAGGTTTCTACAGAGTGTCTCAGTAAACTATCAAGGTGAAGTAGAAAAAAGAAAAGCATGTGATTAGAGTCAGAGACTGTGGGAGCATAAGCAACACACATTACTTCTCTGGGCCTCAGTTTCTCTTGTAAAAAATGAAGAGTTTAACCTAGACTCTTTCCTAGACCATTTGTTCTACCAGATCAGAGGCTGCATTTCAAAAGAGATTGCCCAGGTGATTCCTATGCACACTGAAGTTTGAGAAGCTCCAGAGCAGAGGATTTCTGGTTATCTACCTGATCCAGATTTCTGATTCTCTGACTGTAAGTGTTGAGAACAAGTGTAACCTCCTACAAACAATTCTGGCAGCATTCAGAGTATCTGTTATAACTGGAGTCCACTGAGTCTTTTCCATTCAGTTAAGGCAACATCAACCAAATAAAGTTGAAAACATTTATTTTTCTTCCTTTAAAACAAAACAACAACAACAACAAAACACAAATTAGCATATATCTGACATCATTACCCCTTCCTCCTAAAGGTCTCAAATTGCTCTCACAGGTGTTTCAAATGCTGCCTTCTTTAGGGTCCTGTTCAACTCCATCCAATCCAATCCTTCACTGAAGGCTGATGGAGTGCTGGGAGCCCTGTTAGCTGTACTCACTCTCAGTGCCTCAGAAATCATTCCTGTATCCCTCCTGGGGCATTCCCACCCTCTGCTGATATTCCAGTCAGAGCTCCTTTCACAGCCTACACACATTCCATAGGTCCCAGCACTTCTGTTCCGTTTATGCCCTTCATCAGGTTGTTTACCACTCACACCATCACAGCAACTTCCCTTGGGTTGTACCAACACTCAGAGTCAGTCACAAGAGAGGAGACAAGTCTCAATTGAAAGCTTCCTTTTTATTTATTTATTTATTTATTAAATAAATAAATAAATTTACTTATTTATTTTTGGCTGTGTTGGGTCTTCATTGCTGCTGGCAGGCTTTCTCTACTTGCGGCGAGCAGGGGCTACTCTTTGTTGCGGTGCGCGGGCTTCTCATTGCGGTGGCTTCTGTTGTTGTAGAGCACAAGCTCTAGTCACGCAGGCTTCAGTAGTTGTGGCTCGCGAGCCCTAGAGCACAGGCTCAGTAGTTGTGGCGCACGGGCTTAGTCGCTCTGCGGCATGTGGGATCTTCCTGGACCAGGGCTCGAACCCGTGTCCACTGCATTGGCAGGAGGATTCTTAACCATTGTGCCACCAGGGAAGTCCCTATAGTGCAGATTTTTAACCTTAAAAATCTTCCCTGCCACATTTGTATTCCCTGAAATGCAAAGGCATGGGACCTGCGCAGTCTTCTTGTTTCCTCTATTCAGAAGGGCACGGTATGGGTTGTGGTTCAGAGGAGGACCAAAAAAAAAAAAAAATTCATCATAGGCATGGAGGTGCTTCCCAATGTGAAGCATCCAGCTTCTCTACAATTTGGAAAGATTATACAGGTAGACACCTTTCTGTGCCCCAACTGGGGGAAAAAAAGGCTTTCCCCTTAACAGACTCTAGCCATGGGCTTGCATTCTCCCCAAATCACGGAGATGGACCACAAATGTCTCTATGGGTCTCTGATGGACACAGTGTGATGTAGCAGACAGTAGAGTTTGAAGCCAGACAAACTTAGGCTTCTTTGTGCCTCAGTGTCCTTATCAGTAAACTGGAGATGGTAATACCCACCTCACATTATTATTGTGAGGATTAAATGAGATGTTATGTAAACGCACATGTTAAGCACTAATATTTTATTTCTCTTCCACTATGACATCCAAAATGGAGAAATCACTCCATCTGGGAAATTCAGACAGACCCCATGGAGGATAAGAATCCAGTCACTGCACAGGAACAGAAATTGGGAGAACAGGGCATCTCATGTGACAAGACAACCAATGATAAATCTAATTTGATTAAATTGAGGCAACACCAGCTGACTCCAACCTAAGATGACCAATCAGCTGTCTAAGTTTGCCTGGGAATAAGAGGTTTCCTGGGACCTGGGACTTTCAGTGCTCAAACCAGGAGAGACCGAGGCAAACCAGGATGATTGGTTACCCTGTTTCTCCAGCAATACTTAGATTATCAACAATTTTGGATTGTCCTTTATCTCAATGGGAAAGATTTCTCCCAGATATACAACAAGAGGTTCAGATGTGATTTTTTATGCCCTTAGGCTATATTTGTCTTTCTCCTTTCCTGCACTGACAAATGTCTCCAAAAAGTCATCTCCACTCAGTGTCTTTCTGCTCAGCACATGCCTTCTCTCAAAGTCACTCATCTCGGGTAGCTCCAGAGCCTGGCAGAAGATCCTTAAATAGCAACATAAAGCAACAGCATCTTTGTTGCCTGCCTGCATTGCTTTTCTTTTCTCTTAAAGGTCGCGAGCCCTAGAGCACAGGCTCAGTAGTTGTGGCGCACGGGCTTAGTCGCTCTGCGGCATGTGGGATCTTCCTGGACCAGGGCTCGAACCCGTGTCCACTGCATTGGCAGGAGGATTCTTAACCATTGTGCCACCAGGGAAGTCCCTATAGTGCAGATTTTTAACCTTAAAAATCTTCCCTGCCACATTTGTATTCCCTGAAATGCAAAGGCATGGGACCTGCGCAGTCTTCTTGTTTCCTCTATTCAGAAGGGCACGGTATGGGTTGTGGTTCAGAGGAGGACCAAAAAAAAAAAAAAATTCATCATAGGCATGGAGGTGCTTCCCAATGTGAAGCATCCAGCTTCTCTACAATTTGGAAAGATTATACAGGTAGACACCTTTCTGTGCCCCAACTGGGGGAAAAAAAGGCTTTCCCCTTAACAGACTCTAGCCATGGGCTTGCATTCTCCCCAAATCACGGAGATGGACCACAAATGTCTCTATGGGTCTCTGATGGACACAGTGTGATGTAGCAGACAGTAGAGTTTGAAGCCAGACAAACTTAGGCTTCTTTGTGCCTCAGTGTCCTTATCAGTAAACTGGAGATGGTAATACCCACCTCACATTATTATTGTGAGGATTAAATGAGATGTTATGTAAACGCACATGTTAAGCACTAATATTTTATTTCTCTTCCACTATGACATCCAAAATGGAGAAATCACTCCATCTGGGAAATTCAGACAGACCCCATGGAGGATAAGAATCCAGTCACTGCACAGGAACAGAAATTGGGAGAACAGGGCATCTCATGTGACAAGACAACCAATGATAAATCTAATTTGATTAAATTGAGGCAACACCAGCTGACTCCAACCTAAGATGACCAATCAGCTGTCTAAGTTTGCCTGGGAATAAGAGGTTTCCTGGGACCTGGGACTTTCAGTGCTCAAACCAGGAGAGACCGAGGCAAACCAGGATGATTGGTTACCCTGTTTCTCCAGCAATACTTAGATTATCAACAATTTTGGATTGTCCTTTATCTCAATGGGAAAGATTTCTCCCAGATATACAACAAGAGGTTCAGATGTGATTTTTTATGCCCTTAGGCTATATTTGTCTTTCTCCTTTCCTGCACTGACAAATGTCTCCAAAAAGTCATCTCCACTCAGTGTCTTTCTGCTCAGCACATGCCTTCTCTCAAAGTCACTCATCTCGGGTAGCTCCAGAGCCTGGCAGAAGATCCTTAAATAGCAACATAAAGCAACAGCATCTTTGTTGCCTGCCTGCATTGCTTTTCTTTTCTCTTAAAGGAATATTTTCAAATAACCTCAAAGAGATGGAGAGCAATAAGACTCCACCACAAGTGTTCCCAGCTTCAATAACGCTGTTGCTAAGAACCATCTTTATCATGCTGAAGGATAAGAAATGATTGGCAACAAGGACCTACTGTGTAGCACAGGGAATTATACTCAATATTTTGTAATAACCTATAAGGGAAACTAATCTGATAAAAAATTGATATAGATGTATATATAACTGAATCACTTTGCTGTACACCTGTAACACAACATTGTAAATCAACTGTTCTTCAATCAAAAAAAGAAGAAGGAGAAGAAGGAGGAGAAGGAGAGGAAGAGGGAGAAAAAGAAATGATCGGGCTTAGAGTTCATCACTATTGTCCCTCCAGCCAGACACATGCCTGCTGATAGGGGCAGAGTTCTCACTACATACATTGAGTGCACAGAACTAGCCAGGGCTGCTTTGCCCTTGCTGGAAACTGGGCTCAACTTTGTGACAGAACCCGGTTGGCAAATACGAAGTTGGATATTCCTGGTGCTGTTAGCTTTTTTCACATAACCTTACTCCATTTGTGATCTGCCTCTTCTTCCCCACCTAAAAACCAACAGGGGGGCTTCCCTGGTGGCGCAGTGGTTGGGAGTCCGCCTGCCGATGCAGGGGACGCGGGTTCGTGCCCCGGTCCGAGAAGAACCCACATGCCCCGGAGCGGCTGGGCCCGTGAGCCATGGCCGCTGAGCCTGTGCGTCCGGAGCCTGTGCTCTGCAACGGGAGAGGCCACAACAGTGAGAGGCCCGCGTACCACAAAAAAATAAATAAATAAATAAATAAATAAATAAATAAATAAATAAATAAATAAATAAAACCAACAGGGGACCCTGAGTCATCCAGAGTCCATTCTTGATGAATGTCTATTATGAATAGAAAGCAGATGATCACATTCTCCCAGCCAGGGCACAGGCCCTGCCAACATTGGTGTGTGTGCTTAATAGCTTTCTCCTCTACTCCAAACAAATGCTAGATTTTGAATAGCCAAGGGTCCCACCTCACAGCTGAAATGCAAATGCTCTGGCAAGAGCTCTTTGGGGACCTGCCATGAGCAGTGGCATTGTCATCCCTGTTCTTAACCTCACAGCAGCATTGGAGGCCATCACTCACCCTTTCCTTTACATCTAGCAACAATAGTCCTGACTCTCTTAGCTCACTGGTCTCTCCTTCTCTGGCTCTGCTTCTTCTTATTGTCCCCAAAGTGGTCATACTTAACCTTGTACTTCATTGCTCAGATTTCTATTCTGTGTTCTCACTTCCCCAGTTATGGCTTCCTCTTACTTTTAAGTGGATAATTCTCAAGTCTGAATCTCTATATTCTAACCCCTCATCTTCCCACCCACATGATCTGTCATCACCTAAAGCAACTTGTATTACACTCGCTGGACCCATTTTTCTTCCAAAAACAGTTCCCTCCTTAGACCTCTATTTTTCTCAGAATTACACCCAACATTCTCTCTTCTTAGTTCACCTTCTTGGCATCACCTTTGACTCTTCTTCTTCCCCCATCTCCAGCCAGAAACAAAAATATTAGTTGATCCTCCCTTGTAATGTCTCCTGTCTGTCTCATCTTGCCTATTTCTACTGTCATCAGTCTCACAGTCTCAGCCTCCATCATGTTCTCTACATAGCAGTTTCTAACTCTAGGTCTTTCCACTCCATTCTTCAATTACTACTGGTTAACACCCCAGTTACAATGGTAAATGGTTCCTTACTGAGTACCAAATAATTCTAGATGCTTGAGCCTAATATTTATGAATTTCTATAAGTCCATAATGGGCTTTTCCCACCCAGGAGTGATCTGGAATATGGCAGGAGCCTACCTGAATATTAAATTGTATGTTAAAAGATCAAGTAGCTAGACTCTTGCATCTAAAAGATGTGCTCTTTGCCTGATCTTATTCTGCTCCATCTCAGTCCTACCCTCACAGCCTTTCCACTCTGCTCAGCTCCCTCTCTGTCTGATTAATCTTCTAGTTAACCCTGAAGCTACTGATGGTCAGGCTGACTATTAGGGTATGAGGTATCCTCTATAGCCTAAGAGGGATTCTGGCGTGATCCCTTTTCCACACTTATAGTGCCTGAGTCAGATGGGGAATGTGTTAAGAATGTAAATTCCAAGATACACCCTTTGCTCAGGTCAGGGGTGCAGCCAGCATCTATAGCAGTGTTGTCCAATAGAGTATCTACTGAACACTTGAAGGGTAGCTAATATGACTTGAGGAACTGAATTATTAATTCTAGTTCATTTTGATTAATTTAAATTTAAATAGCCACATGTGGCCAGTGACTACCATATTGAACAGTGGGGATCTATATATTTAACAAGAATCACAGCTGATTCTAATGAACAATAGTGTTTAAAGTCACTTTAACAATCAGTCTGGGTGACCCTTATGCTCACTTACTGGTACATAGTAGGTAATCAAAAATGTTTGTTGAATGAATGGATGAACAAATGAATACATGAATGAACTAGCATACAATTTCCTTGATATTTAAGGCTGCCTCTTCTAAAAAAGAAAAGTTGAGGGGGATTTTCCAGAGGAAAAGAGGCTAAAAAGATTTAACAAACAAATGTAATAAATTAACCTTAAAGGGATCCTGGTTCAAAACTGAGTTGTTTTTTAAAAAGTACAGAAGATATTTTGGGGATAATTGGGAAAATTTGAATATAGACAGCATGTTACATGATATTAGAAAATTATTTTTAGTTTTCTTAGGTGAGATAATGTTACTGTAGTTACAAAAAATGTCTTTATTCTTAGGAAATACATGCTGAAGTACTTACAGATGAAGTGTCATGACATCAGCAACTTATCTTCAAGTGGTTTGGCAAAAAATGTGTGTGTGTGTGTGTGTGTGCGTGTGTGCGTGTGTGTGTGTGTGTGTATGTGTGTGTGTGTGTGTGTGTGTGTGTGTGTGTGTGTGTTGAGAGAGAGAGAAAGTGAAAGGGGCAAAATGTTAACAATTGTTGTATCTAGGTAGAGTATATTTGACTGCAAAATGTGGGCCAGGACAACACTTACCTCCAGGGTGGTGGAAGAATACGTGAAGTCTCTTTGGCCCCTGTTAAAACAGATAAAATACTTTTCTTACTAATCATTCATATTTGTATATTTATATTTTCCCCTAGGGTTACAAAGCAAGAAGAAATTTGGAAGCTATGGTAAGTACCAGGTGCTTATTGGAACTTTACCTTTCACAGGTCCAGGTCTGGCTTCATTTAGCCTGTAGCCCAAGCATCTGGCAGATTTATCCTTTTGGTCTGATGACATATATTGGCTTTTTGCCGAACCATAGATGCTAGAGCAGAACCTAGAAGAAACCGACACAGAATAGGGGGAAATCAGAGACCTGAGAAAGATCTGTGAGCAAAGATTTTCAGTAAAACTTTACATATGAAAAAGCAAAAAATCCAGGTATAACCTAAATGGCTAACAATTCCTTCATTCAGCAAATATTACTGAGTGCTTACAATGGTCCAGGCCCTGTGACAGGTGCTGGGGACCAAGATGTGAACAAAATCAGACATGCCCCATGTCCTCCCAGCATACCCCCTAGTGGTAGTTGGTTAAATGAATGACAGAACACTCATTCTGGAATGTTACACTGCCATTATGAAGAAAGTTTTCAAAGAAAAATTAATAAAACAGCCTAGACATGTCATAATAGCAAGTTAAAGCAGAATGCAAAATTGTATTCATAGTATTAACTGTGTCATATAAATCCTCCACAACCCACAACTCAAAAATAGCAATTGTCAACCTTGTAGCCCATTACTTTCACCTTTGTTTTTTTTCTAATCTCAACACAGCTAATACATAGAATAAACTATTGGGAAATAAAGAGAAGAGTATTGATAGCTGTTATTTCTAGGTTGTGTGGGATTATGAGTATTTTTGCTTTCTTCTTATGATTTTCTATATTTTTCAAGATTCCTACAATAAACATGAATATACAGGAAATAAGTCAATTAAAACTTAAATACTCACAGACATGCATAGAGCTTCTCTTCCAGCAGTCATTTGTTTTCTCTTTCCCCTTGCCTTTGGTGTCTCCAGCGTAGGGTGCGCAGGCCTCCACCAGGGCAGCACAGGCACTGTGACAGATGCTTCAACCGTCACTGCCACATGCCTATGGAGCCTGGTGTCTCCTGCCTGGTGATAAACTGCCACCTGTCCTGTGGTGCTACCTTCCACATGTGCAAAGAGGCAGAGCACGAGCTCCTGTGCCCTTTAGAGCAGGTTCCGTGCCTCAACTCCGAATATGGCTGCCCCCTTTCCATTTCCCGTCACAAGCTGGCCAAGCACCTGCAAGTGTGCCCCGCCAGCGTGGTCTGCTGCTCCATGGAGTGGAACCGCTGGCCAAACATGGACTCTGAAACAGCCCTTCACGAGAACATCATGAAAGAGACTCCCAATGAGGAGTGCTTGGACACAGCCCTGGCCCTCCAAGACCAGAAGGTCCTCTTTAGATCTCTGAAAATGGTAGAACTTTTCCCAGAAACTAGAGAACCCATGGAAGAGGAAGCTACCATGAATGGTGAAGCCAGCTGGAAGGAAATGGAAGGAGCGGTGGGTGGGACAGATGCTGGTTTGGTAACAAGCGGCTCTCTGTCAACCACCAATGGAGAGGTGGCAGAGCTGAGTCAAGAAGAACGAGAGGTATTAGCCAAAACCAAAGAAGGGATGGACCTAGCCAAGTTTGACAAGTGGGAAAATATGTTCAGCAAAGAGCATGCGGCCTCTGCTTTAACGAGCTCATCAGTGAGCAGTGAGAGCAAGAGCAGGGATGGCCCAGACAAAGAACAGATTTCCAGCAGCAACAACGTGGTAGAAAAGAGTGCTGCCAAAGGGAAAGAAACACAGGAAGACCAGAAGCAGCGGGACTTTCATGAAGCCATAGAAAAGTCAGGGCTTGCCCCTTGGCAGGATGGTGTTCTGGAAAGACTGAAAACAGCTGTGGATGCAAAGGACTATAATATGTACCTGGTGCACAATGGGAGGATGCTTATTCACTTTGGTCAGATGCCTGCTTGTACACCTAAAGAGAAAGACTTTGTTTATGGCAAACTCGAGGCTCAGGAAGTGAAGACTGTTTACACCTTCAAAGTTCCCGTGAGCTACTGCGGGAAGCGGACTCACCTCAGAGACACCTTGTTGAGTTGTAGGCCAAGTGAACACAAGGCAGTAGATACTTTGGATTTAGGGATCACTGTGGAGGACCTCCCCAAATCAGATCTCATCAAGACCACCCTGCTGTGTGCTCTGGAAAGAGAACTCAAAGGTCATGTCATCTCTGAATCCAGGAGCATTGATGGGCTGTTCATGGATTTTGCTACACAGACATACAGTTTTGAGTCAGCACAATTTTCCTCCAGGACGGTGCTGGCTGACCTTCTAACCACTGCCAATCTGAATGGGCTCCATATGGAGCTCCACAGTGAGTGTGTGACCAGGAGACACAACAAGAGCAGTTCTGCCTTTACTTTCACTTGCAACAAATTCTTCAGGAGGGATGAATTTCCCCTACATTTCAAGAATGTCCACACAGACATTCAGTCATGTCTCAATGGTTGGTTCCAGCACCGATGCCCCCTTGCCTACTTGGGATGTACCTTTATTCAAAACCATTTCTGTCCCCCAGGGAAAAAGGCAAAAGTAATCTATAGTCAGGAGCTCAAGACCTTTGCCATCAAGCCGGAGGTTGCTTCAGAGCTGAGTGAGGGAGGGAACAACCATCTCTCAGGCCGTGAAGGAAAAAACCAGAATTCTCTAACCAGCCTGCCCCTGGAGGTTTTGCAGTACATTGCTGGGTTCTTAGACAGCATCAGCCTATCCCAGCTCTCCCAGGTGTCCATGCTGATGAGGAATATCTGTGCCACTTTGTTACAAGAGAGAGGGATGGTCCTCCTGCAGTGGAAGAAGAAGAGGTATTCCCATGGAGGCACCTCGTGGAGAGTTCGCAGAAAGGCAAGTAAATAGTCATTCACTTATTCATTCATTCAACAAGTATTTACTAAGGGCCTTCTGTGCACCAAGCAGCGTACTAGGCACTGAGATTGTACTAGGTTACCAGGAATAAAACACAGTCTATGAACTCAAGGAGGTCAGCATAGTAGAGGAGACAGACCCATAAACATAAAAATGGCAATACAAATGGTAATGCCTATTTATGTATGTGTCCTGCATGTCTTCCGTTTGCTCACATGATCCATTCTCCATCGTGATCTGTCCCCCAGGAGGCTGATCTTTACAGACTAGCTTAACCAGCTCCCCTGCCCTCCAGCTTCCAGTTGGGCGAAACTAACGGGAGCGTATCAGCAGGAGATGGTCAGGAGGGAGAAGAGTGAACATAGCTATTCTTCTGGCTTCCTTCCTGCAAGCATTCTCCCCTCCATGACATTTTGCACTGGCCATGTCCCTCCAACTGTATCTGATATCTGATAGGTTACCAATTCTGGGTTCCATTGACTTCCTTCCTCCCTTTCAGGCCTAGGGTAGTAACACTCTAGATTGTTACTAGCCTGGGTTTTCTATACCCTGCCCACACATTTGTATATCATTCCTTTATAAAATTCTCTTCAGGTTACCCAGTTTGAGTGTGCCATCTGTTTTCTGCCTGGACTCCAACTGATACAATATGCCAACAAATCCTCCTCAGCCCTATGTCAACTAATTTATTTACAAACAAGTTTTGCCCCTGTTGAATGCATTTTGAAATTCTAAAATAATTTGGTCCACTGATTTCCCCTGGTTCAAATGCTTATTTAATTTTTTTTTTTAAAACTCTGCTGTAGAGATCAAAGAATCTTTCCCTTTGGAAAAACCTCATCCCCTTTTCCCAGTCAGGTTAGGCTTGCTTAACAGTATAAGTTCTATTGGCTTGTACCCTATAGAAGTGAAACTCCCAATTCGTCACATCCAAGGTGCCATAGCACCATAGCATCCTCTCTTATGGTACATATATTGGTAATGTGAATCACAAATTTATGATGCCCATTTAGGTCAATAATCCCAAAATCTCACTGTTGAGTCTCTTCCCAGTATGTGGGTATATGCAAACTGGTATTGGGGACTTAGGAGATGTTTACATCTATTTTTACTATGTCTAAAACATCTTGCATATTTTCTATTATTTATTCCCTGAGCAGTCTTCTTCAAAAAATAATTATCAGACTCTCCCTCATGAATTCATGCTTGAATCCATGCCTGCAATCCATGTGTTAGATAATGACTGCCAACCAACCATGTGTTAGGCATAAACATGAATGAGACTAAGACCCTGCCTTTGGGAATTGTATTGCCAAGATACAATGTATCATTTAGAACTACCTAATATCTTCCTCTGTAAGATCAAATGCAAATAATTTAAGTTACATACTAGAAATTTCATTATTTTTTGGCTCACATTTTTTCCCAATTCAGTGATTGCTGACCACTCTTAAATATCATTTGGGACAAAATAATTTCCTTGCAGAAAGGAAGAAAGAGAATTTAGTTGGAGCTAAAGAATGCTTATATTAAAATGGCCTTTTAAAGTACAAAGGGAAATAGTTCCAAGATCACAGGATACACTTTTCTTATATAGTAACAATGACAAGAAACTGAGGGTGAAATGATCAGGTTGAAGGATATCAGATTATGCCTATCCTCATAGGCAGATTTTAAAACTAGTGGCTTTGCCACCACATCCTAGGTAGAAAGGCCCACAGGGATTTGAGTGCCAGACTTCTAGATTTCTCCTAAGGTTCCTGTTCTACTGAGACTCTTATTAGTTAACATACTTTTAGTTTTAAGCAATAGAAAACCAACTTAACATGACAAACAATAAAGGGAATTTATTGGCCCATATAACTGAAGAGTGCAAAGGTGATGGCTTCAGGTATGGCTTGATCTAGCAGCTCAAAATGCCCCCAAATGACCTTTTTACTCTCTATTTCTTATCTCTACTTCCTTGCTTGTGGCTCCACTCTAAGACACAGTTCTCCCTTCATGGTCCCTGATGGCTGCCAGAAGCTCCTAAGACTGTAGCTTCCAAGGTCAAGCACAGAGGGGAAAAGAGAATCTGCTTCTTGGTATCACAAACAAAAGTTCTGGAGTAGAGTCTCATTGGCACTGGTTGTCCTGATTTGAACCATATGTCTATTCTAGAACTAACCACTGTTCCTGGGGAGGTGGGGGATGGGGGAAGGGTATATGTCAATAAGCAGATTGGTGTTAGTCATTTCCACACAACACATGGCTGGCTGGGATGATTATCAGTTGGAAGGGAGAACTAGGAATTGGATGCTGGAGAAAGGACTAACAAATGTATGCTGCAGCCACTAAATACTCTCAGGAATCTAAGAACAGAAAGGCATTTCCCCACACTGTTCAAATAAAGCTGGCCTGAGGGTAACACCCCAGTGTTTACTTTGGAACTTCTCTCTTTCCTCATAGATCTGGCAATTCAGCAGCCTCTTCTCCAAAATCAAGGGCTGGGAGTTTAATGAAGTTGCCTCCATGTCTGAGCACCTGAAGTCCTGTCCTTTCAACGTTGTAGAACACAAGACTGACCCGATTCTTTTGACCAGCATGTGTCAGCCCCGTGAGCAGGCCTCAGAGACTTTAGTCACCACCCTTAATGCCAGATCAAGAGGAAGACACACCTACTAAAGGCTCAGAAGCCACCATTCTTGGATTCCCACTCAGGGTTACTGAAAGTTCGACAGAGTTTGGTTTTGAGGACTTCCTTCTGTAAACTGCAAATGTGCTTATCTGGGTATTTTGGAACATGCAATGTCCTTCAAAACCTGAGCAGCTGCACAAGGTCGAAGAATTTCCTAAGCCATGGCTTGTATAACTGCTATAGTGCCATACTGATAACTTATTTCCTCCCTCCCCCCACACTATTTTTTCTAAAATAAATCAGTCTGTGAAGTATTTTGAATAGGTGACTTGAGGCCATTTGGAAGATGAGATGAGAGAGCCGTGAAATTCCATAACCAGCACAGGCCTGTGCTTTTGTGGAGAGCTTTTCAGTTTATAAGCACTTCTAATGATATGGAGCAGGCAATGTAGGGATGGGGACTGACATGCCTCCCAGGGCACCCAGGGTAAAGGGCACAGTTTGAAGTTTCTGGAGCTGGGGTTGTCCTGACAGCCAAGTTCAGGGCTTTTTTTAGTTGTCCCACTGCCTCTAAGCCTAGACAGTCCAAACAGCCCAAAAGAATAGAGACCTAGGCTAAGTGCAACAGCCTTGAGGACACCAAAGGCCAAAGGATGAGAGGTAGAAATGAGGTCCTAGAATGAGATTGTTGTGTAGAATCTTGGCAACATATAGAAGGACAGCCTTGAAAAATGAAGAAGAATCCAGAGGAGATATTATATTTATGGAGAAAATTAGGACCAAAAGCCAGAGCCTACTTTCAAACATTTTAATAGTGACTTGAGAGTCAAGGTTCTTTTCCTCTGAAAATTATATTCTCCGTCTGGATTAGGGAGAACACAGGCACCACCCTGGGCTAAGTGAAATGATCACGAGACACTAACACCAACTTCAGTGTCATGTCAGAATGCACAGGGTAGCCCAAGGAGACCTCGCATTTGGAAAAGTCCATACAAGGTCCACTGCAGCTCCTGTGGTACCAGTCACCAGGTCCTAGACATCACTTGAGTACCCCATCGGGAATCTTGAGAAGGAAGACATCTGGACATAGTGATTCCCTATAATTGCTCCTACCTATTGCTGGCCATGACTACATTCTGTCAAAAGTGCGTGACACTTCTGGGTTTTGGTAACAAATAGTTAAAACTTATGAGAACTAAAGTAAGATAAAAATACACAATAGAAGCTGGCATCCCTTAAAGCAGGGTTTCGTGGAACTACTGACATTTTAGACTGGATAATTCTTTGTCATAAGGGACTGTCCTATGTGTTATAGGATGTTTAGCAACACCCTTGACCTCTATCCAATAGATACCAGTAGCACCCCTACAGCTATAACAACCAAAAATGTCTCCAGACATTGCTAAAAATCCTCTGGGAGCAAGATCCCTCCTGGTTGAGAACAACTGCCCTAAAGAATGACATGCCAATGGCAGTAAATTAGGATAAGCTTTTTAGCACAGCAAATTCTTATCTCACATAGTTATCTACAATGGTCATGATTTCATGCAGCTCTTCTTTCTTTACCAAATAGGGTTTAGACACATGATGATTTTAAGTTGGGAACCAAATGGAGATGGTTTGTTTGGTGTGGCTTCACATCCTTGGGTCACAGTGCAAAAAGTATATCCTATCAGCTCTCCAGGTATAGCTGAAGCCAGGAAGGCTGAGCTATTTATCTTAACCCTAACCCTAACCCTCACCATAGCCCTAGCCCTAACCCTAACCCTCTCTCTTTAATTGATGCCATTTTCCTAGTAGTCCTCAGCAAGTGAGAAAGAAGGGAAAAGGAGGATGGGCATTGTGGGGGAGCAGAGAACAAAGAATTTAACCAACAACAACAAAAAAGAGTCTAGTCAATATGAATGTTTGTTATTGCCTGGGTTCCCCTCTGAACACCGTCCAGAGCTGGTATAGATGAAGTAGATGACACCCCTGAGAAGAGTCAAGAAGGCATTAAAGAAAATCCCAGAGCAGAAGTATGCTCATCTTCCATTATAATGTGCCACTTGGTACTATTCAGTAACGTAACTCTATTTTTCCTAATCCTTATTGTTTGGTTTATATTTCACATTTGTATATAAGGCGCCATTTTCTAAAAAATATAACTAGAATGTGAGCTAAGATTTTATTCAGTGAAGATGAATAACTACGACAGCTAAGCAGTGAAGTGGGAGAAAAGGAACTGATCCAGGGTTCAGTTCCATGTGTTTTGAATCTAGTCCTTCCTATATGGAGGAAGAAAGTTCTGAAAATCCATTTTGGGTTTCTTATTTTATTAGAAAAAGAAAGCAAGGGGAGCTGTAGACTAAGGGAGGTGAAAATCCGGGGCTAACGTGAGCTGCCTGAGAAGTATAGAGAAAGGAAGAGAGCAGAGGGCTCTTCCTTGACATTCTGGGCAGCCCAGGGTTCGGGAGGGCATTCAGGAGACTAACCGCACTGCTCTGTGGGCCCCACCGTTCCAGGCACACTTTACTTTCCCAGCTGCTGCCTTCAGCACACTACTGAGCTGATCAACATCATCAAACACATTTTACAAGGTATGTAATTGTATATGTCGCAGGAAACCAGAGCATTTGCAGGTATCCACTGGCCTACACAATCAAGCACATTTTATGGTGAGAGGGCAACTGGAGAAAAAGGGAAGCCTTTTAGAGAGACAGTGGATTAGACAGATGATTTGATTAGTGGGATGAAGCTGTAGTGACCAGAGTGAGCAGCAAGCATCACCTGAGAGAGGCAAGACAGCTAGACACGGCTTCAGATTAAGAAGCAGCTAAGGAGAGTGAAAAGGGACTGTGGACCCAAGAATAGGAGCCTGGACAGGGAGGTGTCTGCGAGCAGAGCCCTTGAAGAGAATCACCGCCAAGAAAGTCAGTCCAAGTAGAGATCAGCCAAATGTGGAGGGCGAGGTCTATAGAACTGAGGCAGAAAGGACTTTATTGCCTTAATAATATAAGGATCTGGAAAAGAAGTTTCTGTCTTATAATGAAGGGAAAAGTGAAAAGCAAGGTGGAACTTGGATGTAAGAATAAAACCACTGCAAAAGTCTGATCTATGTGTGATGTCAGATCAAACTGAAGTGAAGAATGAGATTGTGTATATCTAGTGTGACTTACCTCTGTACACTGGAAACCCCAATGTCTCTATAGGCAGAAATAAAAGCTGCTTTTCACTCTGAAAGTCTAACTGGGTGAATCTTATAAGTGAGGTGTAGAGACAGATGTGTGATTCACTGGCATAGAAGTCACTGTGGAAACAAAGGAGTGTGTGTCTCGAAGAAAAGCCAAGGAATGAGCCTGAGGGATGCAGTGCTCTAAGCACATGGACAGCTCACCAATGAAACTTTAAGGACTTTTATAAAGTCCTGCAGCAACTATGGGTCTCAGACACCAATCCTAGCTCTTCCTTGATCCCACTGTCTTCTCCATCTCTGAAAGCTGAATCCAACTTCAGATACCAGTTATAGCACAGACTTCTATTTTCCACCAACCAAAGATCCCCTATACCAAATCCCTGACTTTCATTTCGATTTGATTTGGGTTTTGCCTAGGATCTCCTATTCTGGACCTTTCTAAGGAAAGGCCACAGCCCTTGACATCCAGGGTGCAGAGTGATGGGCAGTGGAGGAGGGAGTTTTCTGGATATCCCTGAAAGATGGGAGGAGAATTGGAGCCATGAGAGTCAGGACCATTGAGGGCTGCATAAAAAGTACTATTTACCTCAGAATAGAGGTGAGCCATGGTCCCGCTTTATTTCCACTTTAGGACTGAGAGAGAAGATTCGGAGATATTTCTGCAGAGAAGGAAAGTGAGCAAACAGCACAACCAGGATATATAAACATACCTTCCCAGGTAAGCAAACCAGGAAGCTCAGAGTTCACAAACAAAGGAAGGTAGAGTGGGGGGTGGGTGTTAGAGGGGGGATTCATGGGGAAGGAGGCAGGACACAAGATAAACATCCCTGAGATCATCTAGGGTATCCAGGATAGACAGGACACCGAGGGGAAGGAGACCTCCTTCCTCATGCTGTCTCTGCCCCAAACCCTAATGGAGAGGGAGAGACAAGTCTGTCTAGAGCTTCAGGCAACTCATGACATCCTGTCAGACACTTGCAGCAGAAATGGAAAGCGGGTGGAGGCAGTTGGGACAAGGGAAGTCACAGTGCAGAAGACAGACAGCCACAGTTACTGGAGGAGCGTGACATAATTTGCAGGGAAGAGTCCAAAGTGGCCGTGGCAACTTCCCCGCCACCAGCCCTCGTCCACCATCTCAATGTCAGTGATGATGTCATCTGGATCAAAGGAAATCTCATCACTTCCCTCTGGGGAGAAAATTGACAGGATATTAGGGTGGTCAGGCAGGAATCCCTCCACCCCTGTGTCCCCTTTAAACCTCAGGAAGGGAAATAGGCCTGTTCTTGATACCAAGTCTGGGCCCTATCCTGACCCCCAGAATCCATCCCCGTTCTCATGTATCAAGGGCCTCCAGGCACCAGACCCCTCAGGCCACTCCCAACCTACCTCCTTGGTAATCATACAGGGCTACAGCTGAGATCCCAGCCCCAGCCCCAGCCGGGCAGCCTGATGATCCTGCATAATGAGAAATATGAATATGGTCTCATCAACATGGAGAAGGAAGATAGACAGGTCCTTCTGTGTAATGGGGGAATTCTCCCTCTTCCTCTCCCCTACAGCGGACCAAATCCAGGAGCTGCCCCACCACTCACCAGCCTGAGTGGAGGAAAAAGAGGGATCCTCAGGCTCGAGCACATCTTCATAGTCGCCCTCTGGTTCCCCATCTGGCTCATGTCTGTCCATTTCCCCAACATCCTCATAGTCATTCTCTGGTTCAGGCTCGGGCTCAGGCTCAGGCGCTTCTTCATACACTGGCTCTTCCTCCATCTGGAAGCCTTCTGGAGTCCTGGGGGGCAGAGCTGGGGGCTCCTCATTGTCCTGAGAAGAGACAGTGTGAAGCAGGGTGACTTCTGTTCACCAGGAGCTGCCTCTCCAAAATCTCCCAATGGAGGACTGCTAAGACCCCACCCATCCCCATGCTTCCATTCTACCCTCCATCCTTGCATCCTTCTAACAGCCTCTCCTAGGGAAGACAATCTTTCATCCCTCTTCATTCATCAACCTCCCACACCCATCCACTCAAAACATCTACCAAAAGATGATAGAAGGGAAGCAGAAATCAAGTCAGAATCCTTGGAAGACCAAGAAAACATTGAAGCAAAAGCAAAAGCAAAAAAAAAAAAAAAGGTGAAAGATGACAGCTAGGATGACTAAATATCCTAGTCTTCCCAGGACTGGGTGATTTCCCAGAATATAAGACTTTCAGTGCTAAGACCAGGATAGTCCCAGACAAACCAGGATCGTTGATCACCCTGTACAGCCCACCTACTAGGACATGAGGAGATGGGGAAGGAGCAGAGAATCTTTGGGGCTCTGCTTACCTCTGGGAGATTCTGCCTTGGGGGCTGGGTAGGCACTGGTTGTTTCCTACTGGTTCTCACAGGCCCACACTCTGATGACAGACAGCTCCCTGCTGGAGGCCAGGCCTGTGGAGGATGAAGCAAGTTTCCAGTGAGCAAGAAACTTCCATCTTTTCTCTTGTACTGACCTGGAATACCCCTTCCTGCCTCTGCCAGTTCAAATCATCCATTCCTCAAGATGGGCTCCAACCTCAAATGACAGCTCCTTCCTCTTGTTGTTGCAGCAGTAATTGACTGCACTGGCTGGTGACCTATCTTCTGTTGTACTATGTAAATCTTGGTTTTTTTCAGCTAACATTCTCATATGTATATATGAAGCTTAATTACACAATCAGATTGAAATCTTCCTGAAGACAGGGATAGCAACTGTAGACTTTGCCTAACACAGGGGAGGCCTGTGCCTTATTTTCTACTAAGAATACAGACCCCTTAGGCTCTTGTCTGGGCAAGGAATCCTTGACGTGGATCCCAAAGGGCCAAACACTTACCTCTGAGGAGATTTTCTTGGGCAATGGGGCTGACACCACCGGCTCTTCCATAGTGGCCACTGGTGGCTGAGCCTCATGGCTCATCTTTACCAAGGCCTTTCTCTCCTGTTGCTGCCTGGCTTTCTGTTGTGCCTTCTCCTCTTCTTCCTGCTTCCTCTTTTCCTCAGCCATGGATTCAAATTTTGCCTTCAGTCCACGGGCGCCACTGGAAGCTGCAGACACAGGCAAGAAAAATTAAGGTTGTCTTGGGTTGGAGGTAAGGGAGTGGCACTGGAATGAAGAAGAGGAATCAGTTAAATATCCAAAGAAGAGTAGGTAGAGAGGGGACTCATGGAAAAGGGAGGTAAACAGGTATCAATGAAGGAACAAGGGGGTTATAGGAGGATAAGGTAACCCTGATGCCTAGATTTCCATACAGCCAGGCCATGTGATCTCAGATTCTTGCCCTTTTTAAATCATAAGGCTTGTTCTCCTAACCTGCATCTCCTCTGTCCACATTTCTTAAATCTGTATGCCCTCTGGCTACCATCTACCCTCTATCCCCCATCCAAAGCTCCTTTCCTTATGTGTTCTTCCCAAACGGTTCCCTCCCTTCCTCCCTCTGTTCTCTGCTTACAGTTTCTTCACCAGTGTCACTCAGATATCCACTTAACCTAATTTTTTCTAGGAGAGGGAATCTGGTAATATGAGGGTAGGGATCAAGTCTACCTCAGCTAATCTAGGTAGGTAAAGGCTTGGAATAGGTAGCCTAAGAAGAAAAAAGAATGAGAAGGGAGAAGAGGTTGAAGAGCACAGAGAAAGGGAATTAAAACTTACCAGCCTCTATGGGTGTTGTCTTCTTATAAGCTGTGGTTGGGGCCTCCATTTCATTGAAACCAACAGCACTCTGCAGGTAAGAGAACAGTATGTGTAGTGGTGGGGAGGGGGAAGGGAGTGGTAATAATCCAGAAGGCAGTATCGGTGATTGGGTCACTATAGGAGGTCTCCCTAACCTTTTGATGCTCAATAGTTAGACAGGGTATTCAAATAGTGTTGTTTTGTGGCAGAGAGAGGGGTAAAGAAGTTCTAGACTGGTGGGATTAGCTCTCCTTTTAAAAAGCTCAGTGTTCCTGGAATCTCACATCTCTAAGTCCAATTGCCTGGAATGCAGGAGGGTCTCAGGCCAGTACATGAAGAGGTGTAGGGGACGACTGAATGGAGTGGAAAGAAATTATTGATTGAGTTAATCAATGCCAAGCAATCAATGAAATTTTGAATACCTTTTCCTGGAGTTTTTCTGTTTCTCTGTCTCTCTGCCTCCCTCCACTCTCCTTAGTTAAAGCTCAGGCTTCTGGGACTTCCCTGGTGGTCCATTGAGTCAGACTCCATGTTTCCAATGCAGGGGGCCCAGGTTCGATCCCTGGTTGGGGAACTAGATTCTACACGCATGCCGCAACTAAGAGTCCGCGTGCCACAACTAAGACCCGGCACAGCCAAAATAAATAAATATTAAAAAAAAAAATCTCAGGCTTCAGAAGACATGCCCTTTAGATGCTGAGGGCAGTCAATGGGGAGAGCAGGACACCAGGAGGACAGTGCAGGGCACCTAGCTTTGCCCATCCTTTTTCCAGCTTTGCCTCTCACTCTTCTCCATGTACTTCAGGGAACCATTCTCAAGACACTGGTGTTCTGGTGCTTTACCTTATCCACTCGGTCTTTTTGGATGCCATACTGACCACCAAAGCCCTTGGCATAATCTGCAGGATGGAAAGATCTGAGAGTCATAAGAGGAGTTAAAATGCTAGAAATGTATGGGAAGAGGGAGTGGGAGCAGTGAGAAGGAAGACCAGAAGACGGGAATGAGGAAAAGAGAAAGATCAATGAGAAAGTGTGAAACTCAGAGGATAGAGAGGCATGAGTGGGAAAAGATGAAAAAGGATGGGGAGAAAAACAGTTGAGAGAGAATGGAGGGATGAGAGATGGGAATAGAGAAACAAAAAGAAAGAAGTAACAGAAAGGGGGGAAATATAAGGGAAGAAACAGGAAAAATTGAAGAGCGCCCCCCAGCCATCCCCTATGTGTCCCAGGGAAGAAGGCCTTCTCTCTGTGAAGCAGAGGGGCCTCTAAGACTCACAGCCAAATCACCCTCTTGCCATCACCCGGCCTGTCTATCTTCATCCCTTTCTCAGTGATCCCTTTTCTTTGGTCACCCTCCTCTGTCCTGCTCCTTAGCTTGCTGTTTTCCCCTCCACCCCTGTTGGTCTCCTCCCAGCTACCCCCATATACGTACACTTACTCTTCATCCCACCACTTCCTGCATACCTGCCCCTCATATTCTGGGTCCTCCATGTCAGCCTTCAGGGACAGAAGGAGGGCTCCATGTACCCTGTGACCTCCCTTCTCTCCAATCCCAACTTACCTCTTTGGGATTCGTGTTTCTCTGTCTCTCCCTTGTAGTCATATCCCAGAGCTGCCTTGTCCCGTTTGTTCTCCTCTATCCCATAACGGCCACCGAAGCCACGAGAGTAATCTATGGTGGAAGGAGCAGTCGTGAGAGCTCACTCTCAGCCCATGGGGAAGTGCTGTGGAAGAGAAGAGTCCGGAGGGATGGGTGCAGGGTGATAGGGGCCCAGGAAGAGAGCGGGGCTTGAATACTGGGAAATGAAAGAGAAATGTTGTTCTAAGCAACTTTTGTAAGCTTTAAACACTCTTTTCCTCTCCTCCCTTCCTTCCATTTCAAGATGAGAAGATCATTTGAATTTTCTCCCTTCTTCAAGGAAGGAGAAAGTATAGTGTAAGGAGAGACTTCCAGAAAAAAAGAGAGATGCATATGAAATATATACCTTTCCCTAATCCTATATAAACACTTAGCAACGTCAGAAAAATAGAGCAATCTCCCTTTTTTTCTTTTTTAAATAGTGAATCTCAAAAGAAAAGAAGAAAAAAATTCCCGGCTCCAGAAACAAACAGATGAATCAAAACAGTTGACATGATGGTAATCATGAGCTGACATAGAAAACCCAACCTGTTTTAAGTCCCAAATTTAGTGCCTAGGGATTAGGATCTAGGGTCCAGGGTTCTACTTCCTATGAGAACAGGTGGCTGGAGAGCAGGTTCTGCCCACTCCTATAAAAGAATTCTAGAAAAAGTCTACTCACCTGTCCAGGGAAATAGTGAGAGGAATTGTAGTTTTTTTTAGCATTTAGAGAAGGAAATTTTACCTATGAGACTTGGAAACTCCAAGCCTACACCTGAAGGTGTGGGATACAAATATCCAGTTTCATACTACTGATACTATACAGAAATTCTAAGCTGAGAAATTAATTGAATACTGATGCAGGAAAATATATACCACAGAAACAGTAAGCATCAGAAGAACAGCATGAATATGAGACAAAATGGACCCCAAGACAAAATGCATTATAAAAGATAAGAGAGACATAACTCAATGATAAGAGTGCAATTTGTCATTCATCAGGAATATATATGCTGGTATAAACCTATTATCAGAATCAAAACTCATGAAGCAAAGCAGAAAGCGAAATAGACAAATCTATGATCATAGTTGAAAATTTTAACACTCTTTTCTCATTATTAATAGAAAATTTAGACAAAAAGAATCTAAAATTATAGAAGGCCCAAATAACATTATCAAGACCTAAGTGACATTTACAGAATATTGCACCCCCAAACTGCATAATACACATTTTTTTCCATGCACATATAACATTCACCAAGATAGACCACATGCTTGTCCTTATAAAAAGTTTCAATACATTTCAAAAGATTGAAACATGAGATAACATATCCTCTGATCACAATAGAATTAAATTAGAAGTCAACAACAATAAAATCAGAAAATTTCTCCAATACCTGGAAAATAAGCAACACACTTCTAAATAACTCATGGGTCAGAGAAGAAATGAAAAGGAAAATTAGAAAATGTTTTGAACTGAATGAAAATTAAAATATGCATGACTGTGGAACATAGCAAAAACAGTGTTTAGAGGGAAATATATAGTTTTAAGAGCCCATACAGTAAACAAAGGTTTGAAATCAATTATCTAAGTTTCTACTTTAAGAAGCTACAGAAAGAACAAACTAAACCCGCATTAAAATGAAAGAAAAAATAATGAAGATAAGAGCAGAATTCAATAAAATTTTAAAAACAAGTAAACATTAGAGAAAATGAGCAAAGCCAAAAGATACTTCTTTGAAATTAATAAAAAATAATACTGATGAATCTCTAGCAAAAATAATTAAAAAGAGAAAAAACACAAATTAACAATATCAGAAGTGAAAGTGAACATATCACTACAGATCTTACAGAGGTTAAAAAGAAAATAAGGGAATACTATAAATGAAGTTATGCCAATATATTTGAAAATATAGATAAAAATGGAAAAATTCCTTGAAAAGCACACTATACCATAACTGACTTAAGAAAAAATCAGAAGACTGAATAGACCTGTATCTATTTAAGAAATTGAATTCATAATAGAAAACAAAAATCATAAAGAAAACATGGTCTATTACTATTAAAACCCCTAGAACTCAGACAGAAATAAAGGCATAGTTTCCCTGATGGGAAACTTCTCAACCCAGGGCACATAAAACTCTCATAAGACAAATATCCCTTCCCCCCCACTGAAATAAATTTGCAAACAAAAATTACAAACCGTCAAAAAAATAAATAACCATGAGGGAAAACAGATTAACTGAACAGAAGAATTAGCACCCTCAAGAACTGCAAATAATATAACAATGTGAAAGAAATTATAAAATGAATACTTTAAAAATAATTAAAGTGTTAAAGAAGGGTGAAAAACATAAGGAAAGCAATAGGGCATTATGGAAAAGGAATCAGCAGATTTTCTACAGAATCAAAAGGAACTTGCACAAATGAAAATACATGAAATAAAGTTAAAAAATTTAGTGGACAACTTAAATGATAATTAAATACAGCTGAAGGGAGAGTTACAGAACTTAACAAAGATCCAAGGGAATTACCCAGAATACAACACAGGGAGATGAAGAGATGGAGATAGAGAAGAGAAATTAAGATACATCAAGAACACAACTTATCAAAAAATTTTGGATGCAGTGAAAGCAGTGCATAAGGAAAAGCAATGCATATATTAGAAAAGAAAAAAGACCTAAAACCAACAATTTAAGTGTCCACCTTAGGAAACTGGAAAAAGAAGAACAAATTAAATACAAAGTAAGCAGAAAAAAGAAATAAGAATTGGAGCAAAAAAAATCAATGGAGTTAAAAACAAGAAGCCTATAGAGAAAATCAAGGAAACCTAAAGCTGTTTCTTTGAAAAGATCAATAAAATAGATAAGCCTCTAATCAGGCTAACAAAGAAAAAAAGAGAGAACATAAATTACTATAATATCAGAAATGAAAGAGGCTACATTACAACAGATTCCAAGGAAATTAAAAGGTAATAAAATAATACTATGAACAACTTTATGCCCACAAATTTGATGACCTAGATGAAATGGATCAGTTCCTTGAAAAGACACAACTGCCAAAACTTACACAAAAAGAAAGAGATGACCTGAAAGGCCTATATCTACTAAAGAAATTGAATCAATAATTAATAATCTTCCGAAACAGGAAGCACCAGGCCCACATGGGTTCACTGGTGAATTCCACCAAATATTTAAGGAAGAAATTCTACCAGTCCTCTGCACTCTCTTTCAGAGGATAAAAGCACAGGGAATACTTCACAACTGTTCTATAAGGTCAGCATTACTCTAATACCCAGACCAGACAAAGACGTTACAATAAAAGAAAACTAGAGATCAGTATTTCTCATGAACACAGATTCAAAAATCCTCAACAACATATTAACAAATCGAATCCAACAATGTATAAAAATAGTTATCTACCATGACCAATTGGGATTCATCCTAAGTATGCAATGCTGGTTCAACATTTGAAAATAAATTAGCATAATCCATCACATCAACAAGAAAAAAAGAAAAATCACATGATCATATCAATAGATGCAGAAAAAGCATTTGACAAAATCCAGCACAATTCACAATAAAAATTCTCAGTAAACTAGAAATAGAGGGGAAATTTCTCAACTTGATAAAGACTATCCACAAAAACTCTACAGCTAGTATCATACTTAATGGTGATAAACTTAAAGTCTTCCCACTAAGATCAAGTATAAGGCAACTATGGCCTGTCTCATCACTCCTTTTCAACATTGTACTTGAAGTCTTTGCTAATGCAATAATGCAAGAAAAGAAGAAGTATGTAGACTAGAAAAGAAGATACACAACTGTCTTTGTTCACAGATGACATGACTGTCTATGTAGAAAATCTAAAAGAACTGACAAACTCTTGAATTTAATAAGCAATTATGGCAAGGTTGCAGGATACAAGGTTAATATACAACAGTCAATTGTTTTCCTATATACAAGCAACAAATAAGTGGATCTTGAAATTAAAAACACAATATCATTTACATTACTACCCCAACAAAGAAATGCTTAGGTATAAACTTAAAATATGTATAAGATCTATATGAGGAAAACTATGAAATTCTGATGAACAAAATCAAA
Organism: Lipotes vexillifer; assembly: GCF_000442215.2. Lineage (NCBI taxonomy): Eukaryota > Metazoa > Chordata > Mammalia > Artiodactyla > Lipotidae > Lipotes > Lipotes vexillifer. The sequence goes on along the minus strand of NW_006776601.1, from coordinate 557,838 downwards.
GAAAACTAAGTAAATGGAGAGATATTCCATGTTCATGGATAGGCAGTCTCAATGATGTCAAGATGTCAGTTCTTCCCAACTTGATCCATAGATTCAGTGGAACCCCAATCAAAACCCCAGCAAGTTATTTTTTGGATCAACAGTTTCTAAAGTTTATATGAAGAAGCAAAAGACCCAAAATAGCCAACACAATATTGAAGGAGAACAAAGTTAGAAGACTGACACTACCAGACTTTAAGACTTACTATGAAGCTAAAGTAATGAAGACAGTGTGGTAGAGGTGAAAAAATAGACAAATAGATCAGTGGAACAGAACAGAGAGCCCAGAAATAGACCTCCATAATTATAGTTAACTGATGCTTGCCAAAGGAGCAAAGGTAACACGATGAAGAGAAGATAGTCTTTTCAACAAATGGTGCTGGAACAAGTGGACATCCACAGATTAAAAAAACAATGAATCTAGACACATGCATTACAAAAATTCTCTTTTCACAAAAATTAAATCAAAATGGATCATAGACCTAAATGTAAAATGCAAAACTATAAAACTCCTAGAAGATAATATAGGAGAAAACCTAGATGACCTTAGGTATGGTGATGCCTTTTTAGATACAACACCAAAGACACAACACATGACAGAAATAATTGATAAGCTGGATTTCACTAAAATTTTAAAAACTTTTGCTCTGTGAAAGACAATGTCAAGCAAATGAGAAGACAAGCCTTACACTGGGAGAAAATCTTTGCAAAAGACACATGTTATAAAGGACTGTTACCCTAAATATACAAAGAATTCTTAAAACTCAACAATAAGAAAACAAGCAACCCAACTTTTTAAATAGGTCAAATATATTAATAGATGCCTTGCCAAAGAAGATATACAGATAGCAAATAAGCATATGAAAAGATGCTCTACATCATATATCATCAGGGAAATGCAAATTAAAACAATAATATAACACTACGCACCAATTAGAATGGCCAAAATCCAGACTACTCACAACACCAAATGCTGGTGAGGATGTGGAGCAACAGGAACTGTCATACATTGTTGGTGGGAATGCAAAATGGTGCAGCCACTTTGAGTGACAGTTTGGCAGTGTCTTACAAAACTTAACATACTCTTACCATAGGATCCAGCAATTGCACTCCTTAGTATTTACCCAAAGGAGTTGAAAATGTAGGTCTACACAAAAACCTGCACACAGATGTTTATAGCAGCTTTATTCATAATCACCCAAACTTGGAAGCAACCACTATGTTCTTCAGTAGGTGAGCGGATAAATAAACTGGGGTACATCAAGACAAAGGAATAATATTCAGCAAAAAAGAAATGAGTTATCAAGCTATGAAAAGATATGGAGGAAACTTAAATGCATATTACTAAATGAAAGAAGCCAAACTGGAAAGGCTACATGGTATATGATTCCAACCATATAATATTCTGTAAAAGGCGAAACTATAGAGACAAAAAGAAATCAGTGGTTGCTGAGGGATGAGGGAGATGAATAGGCAGAGCACGGAGGATTTTTAGGACACTGAAAATACTTTGTATGACAGTATAATGATGGATATATGTCAGTATACTTTTGTCCAAACTCACAGAAAACACAACACCAAGAGCGAACCCTAAAGTAAACTATGGACTTTGGCTGACTTTGATGTGTTACTGTAGAATCATCCTTGGTTAAAAAAAAAAAAAAGAAAGAAAACACACACACACACACACACACACACACACACACACCATTCTGGTCAGTGATGTTGATAATGGGGGAGGCTATACATGTATGGGTGCAGGACTGTAACTTCCTCTCAATTTTGTCCTAAATCTAAAAAGCTCTGAAAACATAAAGTCTTTTTTAAAAGAGAGAGAGAGATGGAGAAGAGAATAAAAAGTTCTAATATACATCTGAGTTCCAGAAGAAAGAATAAAAGAGAAGAGAGGAGAGACACTATCTAAAGAGAAAATGCCCGAGAACTTTTCATATTGAAAGTTAATTCTCAGGTTGAAGAGGAGCAGTAAGTCTCATGTAGAATAATAAAAACAGATCAACATCTAGATATAGCCTGATGATATTTCAGGATATCAGAAACAAAAAGAAAAATTTTCATGAGACAAAACAAAAACAGAGACAAGACATGTTACGTACAAAGGAATGATGATTAGACTAACCCAAGAGAAATGCCAGAGATGATGGAATAGTATCTTCAACACGATGAAGGGAAAATAACAATGAAGAATGGAGCAAAATAAATTTTTTTTACAGACAAAGCCTGGGAGTTCTCTCATAGACTCTCACTGAAAGAATTATCAAAGGATATACTCTAGCAAGAAGGAATAGAAGAAGCAAGGAGGAAACAATGAAATATTATAAACAATGATGAGCTAGTAAACTGGTAAATATGTTGGTCAATTTAAATAAGGCTTCACCTAGTAATAATAATGATTAATTTTTGTGGGGTTTAAAAACAAACACATGTAATCGATATACTAAACAATTATTCAGTTGGTACAAAGACTATAGAATGTAGAAGAAATGTAATTAAATTATTCTTCATTTCCTGTGTTACTCAGGAAGAGATAGTGATTAATTTTAAACTTAAGCCGCAGATGCACATTAAAACTTAGGAATAACTTCCTAAAATAAAGGAGTACAATATCCTATTTTTGATCCATTAGAGGGGAAATGGGACTAAAGAAAACTTGACCAAGCTCATAGAAAGCAATATAGGAGAAAAAAAGAAGCAAGTACATGCTTGGATTTAAAAATAAAATAAAATAGCAGGGAACTGGGCCATGGAACTAAAGGGAGTTGAAGATGGCTGTTGGGAGTTGAAGTCTGGGCAGTCAGGTTGCTCAGGCTGAAGTGCAGGGTCCTTGCCTTTCTGAGATGTGTGTTTTTCCACTTCTCCTTTGTAATCAAAGCCAACAGCTGACTACAGAGAAAAGGAGAGAGAATTGATTAGAGTCAGAGATGAACATTTTCTCCCGCTCTCACTTACCCTTACACCTATAGCTCAGCCCAGGGGTTAGTTATAGGGGCTCAGTTATAGGGGGTTCAATGTAGAAACAGACAGTACCCTGACAGGCTGGTGTAAAGGCAGTGTGCTACAAACCAATGACCATGGGCCCTGGACACAGATAGCTCTAGATCCAAACCCCAACCCCACCTTTCCTATTTGAAGTTGTGTAACTTTAGGTATGTCCTTTAATATTACTGAGCCTCAGCCTCTTTTTTTAGTCTTGTTTTTCATTTGGCCATACGGAGGCATGTGGGATCTTAGTTTCCTGACCAGGGATGGAACCCGTGCCCCCCTGCAGTGGAAGTGCAGAGTCTTAAACCACTGGACTGCCAGGGAAGTCCCCATTGGGCCCTTTAAATATGAAATGAAAATAGGTATACCTGCCTTATTAACCTCAACTGTAAAATGATTCCAACTTATTTGGGATATTGTGAGGACTAAATGGGGCAAGATACATAAAGTGTGGGCACTCAGTAAATTAGTGTTTTTCTTCCTAAGTCTCATGAAACTAAAATGAGATAATAACTAGAAAACTGCCTTGTAAACTATAAAGCAGCACTGTGCACATGTAAGAGATATCATCCTATACTGACTGATTATACTGTGCCTCTTCTCTTTCCTTACACAATAGTGGAAACCCAGATATGTAGATTTTGATGGGATGAGAGGCAGCCAGGAGAATCTGGATCCTAACTGCTTTGGGACTGGATATATTGGCAAATATCTAACCTAGCTATGTCCCCATGTGGCTCAGTAATAGGTCCCTAAGCAAGTCTAGATTTTGCATTTTAAAAGTTATTAGTATGGGACTTCCCTGGTGGTGCAGTGGTTAAGAATCCGCCTGCCAATGCGGGGGACACAGGTTTGAGCCCTGGTCCGGGAAGATCCCACATGCTGAGGAGCAACTAAGCCCGTGGGACACAACTACTGAGCCTGTGCTCTAGAGCCCAAGAGCCACAACTACTGAGCCCTCGTACCACAGCTACTGAAGCCCACGCGCCTAGAGCCCATGCTCTGCAACAAGAGAAGCCACTGCATGAGAAGCCCACGCACTACAACAAAGAGTAGGCCCTGCTCGCCACAACTAGAGAAAGCCCGTGTGCAGCAACGAAGACCCAATGCAGCCAAAAATAAATAAGTAAAATAAATAAATTTATTTAAAAAAAAGTTATTAGTATGTATTGTTTCTTGATTTACAAGACACACTGATTGTTAAGGTGATTCGGTTTGTGGCTGGTGAGGCAGAAGTTGAAAGAAAGCACAGTGAAAGATTAGGCAAAGGCAGGAGGGGAGCCAAGAAGGAAGAGAAACTGCACCCTGATTAGAGACCATTACATGCTCCATATTCCATTACTGCTTTTAAAAATTATCCTCTGTGCTTTTACTTTACCTTACAGTATGTTTTGAACTTTTCTGGTTTTTTTACCCCTACAATTCAAATAACACTCTAACACTTAGCTTTAAGGATTCAGGCCTACTTATTAACAGCTGCAGGTTAAACAAACAAACAAACAAACAAAATCTCAGCTAGCTGTGAAGGAGATGTCCCCTCTGTGTGCTGCTGCAGGGCAGAGACACTACTCTGCCCCATAAAGAATGAGCTCAAAGAATCCGATCTACTAAGGTGTGAAAATGAGAACATGAATGAGTTATCAATCGTACTCTCCGGACCACTCTATCGTCTGTAATCATGCTGTCCTTTTTCTCTTTCTCTCTTTAAAACTATCACTACTTTTTTGTACAAAGGAGTCTTTAAAACACCTGGACTTCAAGGAGTTAGTACTAAGTCCTGTGAAAAGTAACCTTCACCTTCTAAAAACATTGTAACCTTAATTAGTTGTTTTACTTGATTATTTGCTACCATTGTAATAATATTTCAGCTGATATGTCTGTTTTCCTGAAAGGCATAAATATTTATAAGGCTTTCATATTAGACCAAAGGAGGAGCTTTGGAATTTCCTCTTCTCTCTTCATGCGTACAGGTATGATAAAACCAATGGCTTAACATAGCACAGGGAGATCAGCTCAGTGCTTTGTGACCACCTAGAGGGGTGGGATAGGGAGCGTGGGAGGGAGACGCAAGAGGGAGGGGATATGGGGATATATGTATACATATAGCTGATTCACTTTGTTATACAGCAGAAACTAACACACCACTGTAAAGCAATTATACCGCAATAAAGATGTTTAAAAAATAAACAAATAAATAAAATAAAAAGCAGGGGGGAAAACAATAAAACAATGGCTTAGGGATTCCTTATTCAGAGTTTGGGAGTCTTTGTCTCTTTTAAATTAACACCTTTCAGGTCAGCATGTGGCCTCCAACAGCAGCACCAAAGAACTTGCTGAGGGAGGTGTGGGAGCCATCCTCATGATGGACCCTCCATGAGGCCGCTGCCCCATCTTTCCACAGGAGAAGCACAGACCTACATTCGAGGTGATTGTTGGTAAGTCCCACATGATCTGAGTGGGGTGGCACAGGGAGAGAGCTGTCACTTACCTTGTCTGCCCTGTCCTTCTCAACTCCATATTTGCCCCCAAAGCCTCTGGCAGCATCAGTCTGAGAAGAGTGCTTCTCCACCTCAGCAACATACTCATGGCCCACAGCACTCTGAGAAAAATCAAGATCGGAATGAGTGAGAAGATAAAAATGACCATGAAAAAATAAAATGATCAGAGATAGGATGGGATGTAAGAATACAAGAAATTCCACTCTAGGTCACACTGATAATCTCTGATGGAGTGCCAAGGAATGTGTGATGGGAGGGCAAGATGACTTTTTCTGGAACCTTGCACATCCTGACTCTTCTTTAATACCACTAGGAACCCATCATTTAGGAAACTCCCATAGGATGGGTTGGGAACCAGAAGGATAGAGACTACATAGACAGGGCAGTGTTTAAACCACTGCTTAAAAAGAGGGTGAAACAAGGGCTTTGTGCATCAAAATAGAAATGAGGGTAGTTACTGAGGAGACACCTAAGGGGACTGACTAGATGCCATAGCCTGGATTGAATATTTAACACAGCCAGGTGCTTTTGTTCTGGATCTTTGTTCCTACACAACCATCAAAGTTCAGAAGTGCAGCCTGGGCCCTGATATTAACAGTGACTGACTCTTTATACCAAAGGGGGCTGGTAGACAACACCATGAGTAGTCCAAGATGGCATATAATTTAACTGTTTTTTATTCCCCTCCACTTTTTTCTCCGTCTACCATTTTCTACTTGGTTTTGAAAGGTATGTCTCTTTTAATATTTGCATATGGATGCTTTAATAATCTTGGAATTGAATAATACTTCAAACCAAATAGTGATACCTTGCAGAGTCTCAACTAAGAAGAAATTAGAAAGTTTCTTCTTCCTCCTGTATTTCCGATTCCATGCTGGGATAAATATTAATACAGAGATGGATGTGAAGCACTGCCCTATATGAGCTCCTGGGAGCTCTTTTTGCAGTGTTTTTGGATCTGTGTAGGTCAACTTTGTTTGCTGAATTCAGGAATGAATGACTGCTTATCTAGTTTACTCTTTCCTAGGAATTCTGTGGAAGAATACAATGCCTACTTTGCACTTTACACAATGACAGAAGGGTGAACTAACGGCTTTCATTAAATTGCTTTTTCTCCTTGGAGATTAAATCTTTTTTCTTATAGGAATATATCTCTATCTTTTTAAAAATAAATTTATTTATTTTTTATTTGTTTAGTTTTGGCTGCATTGGGTCTTCGTTGCTGCATACGGGCTTTCTCTAGTTGCGTCGAAGGGGGCTACTCTTTGTTGTGGTGTGCAGGCTTCTCACTGCAGTGGCTTCTCTTGTTGCAGAGCATGGGCTCTAGGTGCGTGGGCTTCAGTAGTTGTGGCCCATGGGCTTAGTTGCTCCGCAGCATGTGGGATCTTCCCTGACCAGGATCAAACCCGTGTCCCCTGCATTGACAGGTGGATTCTTAACCACTGCACCACCAGGGAAGTCCTATATCTTTATCTTTGAGATTAGGAAAGTCAATGGAAAAATACAATTCAACATACAGGCTTTCTTTTTATCATACTTTCATAGTATCTAATGGATAAAGGAAAAACAATAATATATTTGAGGACATCTAATAGATAAATTCACATAAATATTTTTCACATCTATGTGCAAATCATATTAAGTGATGTATAAAATATGTACAAAAAGAACACTAAATATACAGTAAAGAAAACAGTAAGAGACACATCCATTTAAAAGCAGTAAATGATTTTAAAACATATTTTCCCCTTCTCTTGTGTGTCTCCGTAGTCTAGGAGTTACAGTGTGGCTGGGTGTACACTAGGCCAGCCCTTCTAAATTCTTGGCTCCCATTTTCCGTCATCTATATTTTATGTGTTGAAATCAGGGGAAAAATGACACAAATAATATGTGGACATTCTCTTTTAAAACCCAAATGAATATTTACTTTTGAATACGTTTTAAACCATAAAACCAACAAATGAATCAATTCACTTATTTATTTTTTTAAAGCAAATATCCCCCTTTCAACTCACCTTGTCCATTCGGTCTCTTTCCACCCCAAACCGACCTCCGTAGCCGTGGGATGCTTTGGGCCCTGATTCCATCTCCTTCTTCTTGAGAACATCATGCTCCTCTGACACTTTGTTCCTCAGCTGGTGAATGCTGGAAGTAACCACATCACAGAGACTCGTCTAGCATAGAGATGTCAACGAACCCTCCTTCGCAGAAAAATTGAAATCTTGCAGTGTGTTCTGTTCACTTTTAGCAATAGCCCCCAAAGTATACCTGTGCTGGGTCTGGGAGTAGGAGGTTAGTGTGGTCTGCATATACAGCCTGATATAAACTCTCCATAAGCCAATAGTATTTCCTCTAGTCTGTTATTTTGCTCACTAAATAACCTTCTGATATTTAGTCTCACGTTCCTAAATATTAGAGGACAGTGTTACCTACATTCTAGCAACCAAAAAGTTATTTTCCACTCTGACTGGATTTGTTGTTTAACAGTTCCGGTACTCTACTTCAAGAAGCACAAAGATATTCATATACCCTTTACCCACACATTCTAGTCCTAGAAGTCTACCCCAAGGAAATAGTTTTAAATATGGCAAAGCTTAATGTCTAATGATATTCACTGAAACATTGTATTTAATAGCAAGAACCAAGAAACAATTTATATGGAAAAAATGGGGAATAGTTAAGTAAATTGCAATATTACTTTTCAATGGCACATGAGGAAGTCATTAAAAATGATGATTATGAAAAATGAAGCATTGGGAAATTTATCTATACATTAAGTATTCTGTGTCTCTTCTTGTCAAAAATGAATGCCCTTCACACTGCCCCTATATCTGCTAATTCCTGAGAGAACTAAAAACTAAAAAAGTCTCACTAATAAAATTCACTCTCATCACTAATTGTTGCAAAACTTTAAGGCTCAAATAACCTTGATTTGGGACACTTCTGTCCTTAAGAGAACATAAAACCAAAAGGAGGCATTCTCTTTCTTACTTCACTTCCATCTCTACCATGTGGGTAGAGAATACCTTTGTGTATTTGTTTGGGCTGAGGATAAGAAGTGACAGCTCAGCACCAGCACGAACACCAGCACCAATAAGTGACAATCAGGACTGATACTTGGACACATATAAGGACCACTGGGGATTCTTAGAAACATTTGGGCAAGAGAACCCTAAATAAAAAATTTGACTTCCTGCAGCAAGAAATGGAGATTTAAGGAACTGAGATATAGTGTTGTTCCTGGGACTTCACTAGCTCAGAAGAACCAGATACATTGCTTACAGGTAGAATGGCCATCTCACAGCAGAAAGTCTCCTCTTTCATGGAAGAATAGATCCATCTTGTGGCCTTGTAGTATAAGTCCAACAGAGGTCTTTTTAAAAAGCCTTCTCAGCTTTAGTCAAAGTTAATTTTAGAAAACTGGCTTTGAGCCAGATGAAATTAAGCTAACAGCTGGAAGAACCCTCTGTTCCTGTGCCTGCTCTAAACCCTCTGGCAGCAGTGAAGGCAGAGATCCTGTGTTGCTATTTCGATAGCAACAACACTTTAGAACTGTCAGTGTCAGAAAAGTTATTGGTTCCAAGAACAGGTAAATGACCAATATTTCCCAACCAAAGTGTTCAGATGAAGAATGAAGAACCTGGGACTAAACATTACTTTCAAATGGGAAAAATTAGCAAAGTTTTAATAAATCCAATTACTGTTACATGGATCATAACTGTATTATAGTTGAAACAAGTTTTTAAAAGGGATTAGAAAATGAGATTCAGGAATATCCACCTAATAGATGACAATGAGGTTAGTCAGAGAATCATGACAATAGATAATATAATTTGAATGAAAATGTTGGGGCCAACGAAGACCAACTTCTTACCAAATTCTTCAGAATATAGCTGAAGCCACTATAAATGTGTTAGTTATATTATTCCTTTATTAAATAAATATTAAACTTCTTTGAGTGTGAGGCACCATTAGGCTCTGACAATACAAAGATAATGTACGAAAATAGTGATAAGGTGGAAATATAGAAAGGAAAAAAAATTGTAATTCAATGTCCTAATTGGCATACCTGAGAAACTTTTAACACATTAACTCTCAGATGCCTATTTTAAGGCTTAAAATACCTTGGAATTGATGAAGCAATACAGTTTATAGAAACCAAGTGACACCCAGGACCTCAAAGATGAGCTAAGAGAAGGAACAGATTTTTTTGTTTTTATTACAAAAGTAAAAGCACAAAAGTGAGTGACAGACTGTAAGATTTTATTCACAGACAGTATGATCATAGTTGTAGAAAATGCTAAGGAATCTACATAAATGTGCTACTAGAACTATTAGGTAAATTTAGCAAGGTCCCAGGAGACAAGATCACTATTAAAAGCAATTTTATTTCTACATACTAGTCACAGACATTTGGAAATTTAAAGTTAAAAATAAATACCACTTACCATCACATGAAATAACATGAAATATTTTAGCATAACTTATTAATAAAATATGTGCAAGATGTGACCACTGAAAAACATTTCTGAAAAAATTAAAGAAGACCTAAATAAATGGAGACATATCCCATGTTCATGGACTGGAAAACTCAAGATTATTAAGATGTGAATTCTCTCTAAAATGATCTATAGATTCAGTGCAATCCCATTCAAAACACCAACAGGCATTTTTGCAGGAATTGACTAGCTAATTCTAAAATGTATGTGGAAATGTAAAGTCCTAGGATGGTAACAAATTTTTTTTTTTTTTTCAAAGGAGAGCAAAGGAGAAGGACTACCTGATTTCATGACTGCAATAAAAAGTGCAGTACAATAAAGCAACAACAACCAGTGCAGTATGGTGTGGGTCAGAGCAGACATATAAATCAATAAAACAGTCTAGAAATAGACCCTCATGTATATGGTCAAAGATGCCAGGTAAGTCAGTGGGGAAAGATTAGTCTTTGAACGATGTTGGAATAATGAGATATCCTTATGGAAATAAAATGAACCTCAATCTTTATCTCACACTGTACGCAAAAGCAAATTTGAAATAGATCATAGACCTAAATGTAAAAGCTAAAACTATAAATCTTTTAGAACAAAACATAGGAAAAATCTTCACAGTTTGAGGTAGGCAAAAATTTCTTAGACACATAAAGCACTAACCATAAAAAATTTTGATAAATTAGACTTCATCAGAATTAATATCTTCTGATATTCAATAGAAGCCATAAAAAATTTTGATAAAAAAAATTTTGATAAATTTTGATAAATTAGACTTCATCAGAATTAATATCTTAAAAAAATTTTGATAAATTAGACTTCATCAGAATTAATATCTTCTGATATTCAATAGAAGCCATTAATAAAATGAAAAGGCAAGTTACAGTCTGGAAGAAAATATTTGTAAAACACATATGTCACAAAAGACTTTTATCCAGAATATATAAAGAACACTTAAAACTCAATAAGAATACAAAGACCCCACTTTAAAAGTGGGGAAGAGATTTGAATAGACACTTCAAAATGAAGATAAGTGAAGATATATGAATGGCACAAGAAAAGATGCTCAATAAAATTAGTCAGCAGAAAAATACGAATTGAAATCCCTACACACTTACAAAAATAGTTAAAATTAAAAATATTAACAATAACAAGTATAAACAAAGATGTAGAGCAACTGAAACCCATACATTATTTGTAGGAGTGAAAAAACGTCTCTTTCAGAAAACAGTTTACTTGTCTCTTAAAAAATTAAAACTCACTTTTTTTTTTTTTTTTTTTTTTTTTGCGGTACGCGGGCCTCTCCCTGTTGTGGCCTCTCCTGTTGCAGAGCACAGGCTCCGGACGCGCAGGCTCAGCGGCCATGGCTCCTGGGCCCAGCCGCTCCGCCGCATGGGGGATCTTCCCGGACTGGGGCACAAACCCGTGTCCCCTGCATCGGCAGGCAGACTCAACCACTGCACCACCAGGGAAGCCCCAAACACACTTTTTATATGATTCAGGAATTCTACTACTTTTAGGTACTTCCCAAGAGAAGTAAAAATGTATGTTAACAAAAAGATTTGGATCAAAATGTTCATGACAGCTTTATTTGTAATAGTCCCAAATTGTCAACAACCCAAATGTCTATCAACAGGTTAATAAACCAAACTATGGTATATCTGCACAATGCAAAATTACTTGACATTAAAAAGGAACAAAAGACTGATATACACAAGACCATGAATAGATCTCAAAAATATTATGCTTAGCGAAAGAAGACAGACACAAAAGAATACCTTCTATATTATTCCACGTACATGAAATTCTAGGATAGGCAAAACTAATCTGTAGTGACAAGGAGCAGATCAGTGTTTACATCCAGCCAGGGGTGGGGAGGGGTATATTGACTGTAAAGAGGCACATGGGCACAAGTGAGCAAAAGTGGGGAGAAGAAGATGGAGAAAATGCAAGAGCCCTTGAAAACCTGGAAGCTCCTGGAAACACTAGGCTGCTTGGAGCCACCTGGCCTAGGACTTCTCTACACAATAGATGAAGGATGGATAGGATCACTTGAACTATTCACCAAATTACCAAACCATTCCCCAAACTAAATATATTTTAGGCAGACTTAAAAAAGAAAGATCATGGTGTGGGGGCTGGTAGTGAGATTAATGAGAACCACAATCACTTCCTTTTCCTGCTTTGAGTCATCTGAACTCTGCAGCTACTGTTCTCCTGTTCAACTTCCCCTCCTTTCCAAGGACTTTAGTGATTCCCCTCTGATCTTAAAGGTTGTACTAGCCCACACTAGCCAGAAAGAATCCCAGAGTATTGGAGGCTTACTACTGGAAGGTCCTCTAGAGGTCTTTTTGATCCCAATGGCAAGACTGGGAATCAGAGGGAAGTGACCTGTCCAGGATCACCTGGTTAGTTACCAGCAGAGACTGAGCTTTTATACCTCAGTAGCCTGGGTAAACGGGAGGGGAGTGGGTTTTTGTATAAATGTCTCCACCATTTATTCTATCAGATATAGATTCAGTTAGGCTAATAAGGAAACACCCAGGGTCACCACATTTTACAACTCCAGGGGTCACCAGTCAGAGTAATATATATACTGGACTGTGTAACACAACAGTTCAGGTAAACGCCACTTAGGAAGAAGGAAGATCACCATCTGTTTACATGTTTATTTTTAGGTTTTTAGGAAGAAAATCTGATTCAACTAATCTACATTAACAGGAAAGAGAAATAACATTATTGAGCTGCTAAGTGGTGCTAAGTACTGCACTAGATTTTGCTATAGGCTAGTTCATTGAATTCTAACCATACACCTGCCAGGTAGCTATTATTATCCCCATTTGATAAATAAGCTGAGTTTCAGAGAGGCTATATGTCTAACTCACATTGCTATTAATGGGAGAGCTGTGAATTGAATCTGAATCTATCTGATATCCAAACTCCAGCTCTTTCCATAAGATCATGGCATGGATTTAGGAGTCTTCTTTAAAATGTTCTACTCCTACTCTGCATAAGACAGGCACTGGGAGGGGAAAGGTACAGGGAGAGTTTGTATGCTTATCTTAACAGTTCTCAGGATCCTAGGACTGAGCGGCCTTTTCTCAGAAAAGGAAAGACGTCTTAATTTGGGTAGGATTGATGAGCCTACAGAGGAGCATCAAAGAAGCTTCCTGCATGACCCAATTCCATGTTTTTGCTTTCCAACTGCTTCCAGAATTGCCTACTTTCTTTAAATATGATATTCATTACAGTTACTTGAAATAAATCATTTATGTCTGATTAAACAACACTGCAGAGTACTGAATATTATCAAATTGTATAAACATGTGCCAGGTTTTCATAGTGTGTTTCTTGTGCAATGTGAAAATCCACTGACACTTTTTAAAATCTAGAAGAAAATGAGGTAAAAACACTGCTGTTTGTGGGGGAGGGGAGTTAAAATGGAGCTTACAAAAGATTAATTTTGCCAATTTATTTACTTTTTAATTTTGCTCCTGTTACACTGTTTATTGCGCCTATTGGACATTCTGACGCTATCCAAAGCAAACAGCCCTGGTTAGATGATCCCGAATAATCCATGGATTATTAAAGAAGAGAGAATCTCTCAATCCTAATACACAATATATCCCACAGAAACCCCTGGATTTGTCTGTGAGTAACTTCCTTCTCTGTTATGGTATCAGAGTTTATTGTTTGTTTGGCTTTTTTTTTTCTGGTAACATATTGGGTTATAATCTTTAAGATCCCTATACATCAACAGGTTTTCCAAGTGTCATATTTCTTCATATTACCATTCATGGCTTCCTACTTCTATTAAGTAGCCAAACACAAATTTTTATTTTAAAAGTCAATTAGACCAGGTATGGGACCTGATATTGTCCTCGTTTTACAGCATTTATTCTGAGTTCTTTACCTTGAAATTTTACTGAATCCCCCTTGGCCCATCAGAAGTCACCCTACAATCCTGACACACATTTACATTTATGTGAATAGATAGATAGTAAATGATACAAGCTCAGCACTTCCCTCTCTGAATTCCTCATGCCTTACTGATGGAAGAGAAACAGTTATAATAATAGGCACAGTTGGGGAAATATCAGAGTGGTTAGAAATAAAAGACAGATAATAGGGTTGGGGGGATAAGAGGAGAGACATGAAACAAATACACGATGACACCCAAAGGGACACATGGGGACAGACTGAAGGAAAAGCAAAGACACACAGACAGGAATTTCCCTCTTTCCTTCCCCCCTTGCCTTCTCCTGAGTCTCCAAGTTTTCCTTGGGTTCTTCCCATACCTCTTT
>NW_006776601.1:485449-543441 GCF_000442215.2 Lipotes vexillifer | reverse complement strand
TCCTTGGGTTCTTCCCATTCCTCTTTCCCTCCTCCCAGTCCTTTTGGTACCTACTTGATGTGCTCTGTGCGTCCAGACCCCTCGATGGTCTTTGCTCCCCACCGTTGTTCCTTCTCAGAGATGTCATTCTACAAAAGACAACACTCAGCAATAAGTGATGGCAAGAAATGTGCCAGGCTGAGAGAGGCCACACAGCTGACACACATGCCCCCCACGTCCACTGCATCAGCTGCTTCCGGCACTCAGGGACTTTACTCAGACTCCTCTCTGTGCTTATCCCACCCATGCCCCCATGTTAAAATTAAGCTGGTGAGCTCTGAAACCTCCCTTTCTACTCTGCATCCCTCAAACTTTCTTCTTTAGGTCTCCTACAACTTCCGAATTCCCCCAAATTATACATGTCCAGCTCAAATCCTGGCTCACAGGCCAAAGGACACCCAGTTAACCTGTTCCCTCAGCATAGCCTGCCATAGCCTGTCAATCACAATGTCAAACTCCTCCGCACCTGTCTCCTTCCATCCTCAGCACAGGCTGTCATGCAGGCCCCACTCATGACAGCAAACTGTCCTGCCAGGCAGTCCCACCATGAGAGCTATCCCAGTCCCAGACTTTTTCTAAGCCCCCTCGAGGGTTACAGAGTGGCCTACTGCCCTTCATTGTCCAAGGAAAGCTATTTCCACACTCACCACAAAGTCAGGGTCTGTGTCCCAATCATCACCCTGGGTCTCCACGGAAACAGATACATCATGACCTACTACAGACTTCCACATCTGAGGGTGACAGAAAATGGGAATGATTAGGTGAAAAAATCAAGAAGAGGGAAAACAAGAACGCTGAAGTCAATGATATAGCAGCCAAAGTTTCATGCTATTTTTTTCTTAGAAGAAAAGAGAATCTGAGGCAAAGCAGATGGAAGTTTTAGGAAAGCACTTTTTCTCAGTTAGAGGAAAGGGGATGTGGATTTATTTAAGACAAACTAATGTGGCCTGGGCTCATTAGTCTGGACAGAAGTCATCATGAGTGTACGTAATACTAAATAACCTGGGTGTCAAAATGGCTGAGATCCTTCACTTGTGTCAAGAGGCCAGCCAGCTAATGGCTTGAAGAGGTAATCAATGAGGATTGCTAGAACATCCCTGGAATTACAGCATCATTTCACTCAGGTATGTACATATAACTTCTTTCATAGTTCTTGATATATATATATTTGTCCAGCTCTTGATAATGTGAACATCTACACTCCTCTCTACAACCCGCTAAATGCCACTGAGAATTTTTCCAACCTCCACTCTGAGACTGGCCACTGCACAGCTGTGTGTCAGTAGGGGCACTCAGCTGAAATTTCTCGACTGAACAATGCATGAGGAAGCATTATTTGCTGAGAATAATTCAATTATTGTTCAATTTTTAAAAACAGTTTAATTATACTTTGAAAGTAGATAACTGGTTCAAAAAAGAGCATGTAATAAGTCCCTTGTTTTGAACATTAAGAATTATTTGACTTTTATTAACTAAATAAATGTTAAAGAAATATTTAGAGAACACCGCTTTGAGGGGGTGTCAAATTGTTATTCCACTAGGGCATCCCCAGTGTTTCTGCTGGCCCTGCCAGTCCTGCATGAGGAGCTGCACAGGTGCTCTGCATCTGTGGGATCCTGGATCTTGGTGTGGAGAGGAAACAACAGACAATGCCCATCTGTTCTGGTGCTGAGATTTCTTAACCCTGGTACCACGTGCTGGCTGGCAACTCCCTTCCCACCCTTCCCTGCTCAGACTCCTTCCCCATACTCTTTACTGTCTTTTAAATGAGCTCATCTTAAAACCACTCCTAAGACCCTCCAGTCTCTCCAGAGAGGTGCTCAGACTCTCCAATTCTCCTTTCCACTGGAAAACTCCATCCTTCTCCAGCTCTTTGAAAAATCCCTTGGAAACCAGTCCAAGGGAAATCTGGGGGTAGATTGGTTAACAAGATGCAAAGAGGACACTGGGGAAGTATGGACCGAGCCAGCTGGACTGTGGGATGAGTCACTGCCAAGAGCAGTTCTGCCTTCCCCTGTGGGGCAACAGTAATGCACTGGGGGGGGGGGCACGTTGATAAGACCTATGGTCCTGGCTCCTGGGCTGCTCTGCAACAAAAGGAGTTCACACAGAAAACTGGAAAAGAGAAGTTTCTGAAATATTCGCGAGCAATAAGGAAGCAGTGAGGACCGATAGTCCTGCCCTCTTTCTTGCTGTTCCTCCCAGGTCTCAGCTTGACTCTCCCATAAGCCTGCCATCCTCATGTATTTTTGAAACAGAGGGAAGGGTTTCTGACCCAGAGACAATTTAGTATGCTTGAGTTACTGGCTGGAAATAGGGAAGCCAAGAGGCACTATCTAGAGGTGGGAGACCAGAGAATAAGTCGGTGAGGCCTGGTGGCCAGGATATCAGGCACAATCGAGGGCCTCTTCTTGAGGCTGCCTGAGTAAAGTACACGGACAGAGAGTCAGATCATCCAGCTCTGTGGGAATATGGGTTAGGGAGTCAAAGTAGAGAGGGTATGTACTTATTTGCCAGGTACCAGGTTAGGCAATTTACAAATATTAACTTAAATAATTTGGTAAATCACTGAACTTCTCTGATACTATTTTTCCCAAGGGAAAATAAATGGAGAGGTTAACCTCGCTAATTCATCAAGTCCCCTCCATTTCTGACATTCTGGGATCCTGTGACCCTACAATCAGAGAAACTAGCCCTAATCGAACCGTCACACCTTCATCTGGCACTTGGTTCTCAGCACCGGTGTACATTAGCTACCACTACTTCCTGATCTGTTGCAATGTCTCCTGTGGGGTTTGTCTCTCTGCTAGACCATAAGCTCTCCAGGGGCAGCGACTGTCTCATCTCCAGTGGTCCTCCTCCCAGCTCAGTGCCTAGGACCATCGGGCCTTAGAGAGGATTGTAGATTGTCGGCAGAAACCAGGGGTCCTGGATGGCTGCTGGATTGCGTTCCCTGGACTCCAGCGTCTCCCTTCTGCTTCCATCCCCAGATTCTTGTTATCCACAAGACCTCACACCCAGGCCGGCCTTCTGGCCATGAAAGGTTAGCAGCTTACTAGCAGGGACTTCACGGCTCAGCAAGGATGAAAAGCCAGGCAGAGTCCTCTCACTTCAACTCTTGTCCTATGCTCCCCAACTTTCCCACTGCCCGAAGTACCCACCTTTAACCGCACAAGCGTTTGCTCTAGGCTCTCGGCTCAAGTAGACACTCAGCTCCTCTCTAGCTGCTGCCACTTCAGAGCAAGAAACTCTGAGCTGCTGCTTCAGTTCCGTATTCAGGTTTTCTGTCATTTCCTGCTACCCTGTCTTCACAGCTACTTCCTGAAGTTTGAGTCAGTTCCTTCTGCTGAGGCATTGAAATAAATAAGGATTAAATGCTCTGTGCTTACTCTTTTGCAAGGCTTTGAGGGTTCCAGAGGTCATAAAAAAGTGCTGCTCTTACTCTCAGAGTCTATAATCTGGTCAGGGGAGCAAAACATTCAACTAGAAAGCACACAGAAGAATGCTGTACAACACTATTTGTGTCCTAAATAGGTGGGCAATTGTATCTGTTTATATTGAAGAAATTTAGAGAATTTGGTATGGGCTGAAGGAATCAAGAAAGGTTTAATGGAAAAAAATGATTTTTATGTGATTTTGAAAGATAAGATTTAAAAAGAAAGTCACTTCCACATTACGCACAGTACTAAAAACTGGGGTTTGCATACAGTAGATGTTCAAATAAACATTGATCAATCAAATGATGGAAGGGCATAACTCATAGGGGAAAGGCAAGACATGGTGGGAGGAAAGTTCAGAGACTGTTTAGGGGGCAGTGAGGAATGTGAGCTAATTCAGAAAGATTTGGTCCCAGGTAGTAGGAAGAAGTCTGAAAAAACTAAGTGGTACCAGATGATGGAAGGTCTTTGTGGTATTCTGTATTACTCTTCTGTAAGATTTGCTGCCCCTCCCTTCCCTCTTGAAGTCAGACTTGCTCAGGTGACTTTGTTTTGACCAGTGAAATGTAAGAAGTGAAACATCAAGTGAGACTTGAAGTGAGACTTCAAGACCAGCTCAAGCTTTGCTATGCTCCTGTGTCCACTGCTTACCAAGTGTGAATGAAAAAAATGTTGCCTATCATTATCAGTAAATAAAGGATGCTGCAGCTATCAAGCCACGAGTGATGCCTGAGGGGAGTCAGGATGGGAAAGAACAGGACACTGGCCCTAGATAGCTAAGGTGCATATCAATGAGCCCAGACTCTTATCTCCTCCCATACACAGAAAATTAACTTGAGATATCTGTTTTTCTTTCATTAACAGTAATCTTTTGAAGTTCCGACTATCTGGTCTTTGCAAAAACTCCTATATATCCTGGCTCCTCCCTTACCTCTTCAGAGCAGTCCCTCAGAGCATCTGAGAGGCTGCATCCCGGGTTTAAGTCCTCAGTTTTGTCTGCCAAATAAAACATAATTCTTAACTTTTAGGTTGTGCATTTTTTTCGCAGTAGACACAAGGCAACCTGCAACTCTCCAGAGTGGCTCCTATGGCAGCCTAGGTCCCTGAGTGAGAGGGTCCCCAACGAGGAATGACAATACAAGTAGAGCTCCATCCATTGTGTGAGGGACTTGGAGTCTTTAACTAAGAAATAATCCTAAAAACTAATTACTGTTTTAGCTACTGAGAATTTGGGGGTGTTTGTTACTGTATCTGACCAAGCCTCTCCTAATCTTGATTGACATGGAGTCCTAACCTGATTTGCTCAGTTGTGGGCTCCCCAATGGATTCAAACAGATAATGGATGAAATGTGTCCAAGATACAGAGGAGGGGATTTCTGCATTAGGAACGTAAGACTTTAGTCACTTCCAAATCTAAGGATTCTACACCTAGCATGGAGATCAACTGATTATTTCTCCTACTTCATAACCTATTTATTATGGCAGCACCAAAATTATTTTAAGGAAGAGTAAATTTGTAGAAGGAAAAAAAAATCTTTTAGAACATTTTAAGTCCTAATTTTGGGTCAAAAATAGAAATGATCAGACCAGATATTGTGACACACCATCCAGATACAGCTGTTTAGAGAAATCATAGAATTTAATCATAGATGACAAGAAAGCCCAACTTGGATAACAAGATGTGGTACATACATACAATGGAATACTACTCAGCCATAAAAAGAATGAGGTAATGCCATTTGCAGCAACATGGATGGACATAGAGATTATCATACTAAGTGAAGTAAGTGAGAAAGAGAAAGCCAAATACCATATGATATCACTTATATGTGGAATCTAAAATATGACACAAATGAACTTATCTACGAAACAGAGACAGACTCACAGACATAAAGGTCAGACTTGTGGCTGCCAGGGGGATGGTGGGGGAGAGGGATGGGAGTTTGGGATTAGAAGATACAAACTATTATATAAAGAATGGATAAACAAAAAGTTCCTACTGTATAGCAGAGAACTATATTCAATATCCCGTGATAAACCACAATGGAAAAGAATATGAAAAATATGTATAACTGAATCACTTAGCTGTACAGTAGAAACTAACACAACATTGTAAATCAACTACACTTCAATAAAATAAAATTAAAAAACAATCAAGGGCTTCCCTGGTGGCGCAGTGATTGAGAGTCCACCTGCCAATGCAGGGGACACAAGTTCGTGCCCCGGTCCGGAAAGATCCCACATGCCGCGGAGCGGCTGGCTCCATGAGCCATGGCTGCTAAGCCTGCGCCTCCGGAGCCTGTGCTCCACAACGGGAGGGGCCACAACAGTGAGAGGCCTGCGTACCGCAAAAACAAACAAACAAACAATCAAGTCCACCTCTCCTTAGCAAATGTCCCAAGTTCACTCTTTTGGGGTTTTTTTTGGCCGCACCGTGTGGCATGTGGAATCTTAGTTCCCTGACCAGGGATCGAACCCGTGCCCCCTGCATTGGGAGCACAAGTCTTAACAGCTGGACTGCCAGGGAAGTCCCTCAAGTTCACTCTTGATGAGAGGCAGTGAGACAATAGCAAGCATGGGCCTTAAAGCCAGATAGATGTGGTTCAATTTACTTATTGTACCTTGAGAAAGTGAGCTAGCATTTCTCAAGCAGTGACTTGATATAAACACATTATAATGCCCATCCTGCTTTTCCCCTATGAGACTTCCCTTCCCCCACTCCTACCCAGAGGGATCCCTAGGGACAAAATGATTTCAATATGCACCAGACAGTTCTCCCAGGCCCAGGCAAAAACCTGCATGAATCTCATGCCCTAAGGCATGTTTGGTTCAGTATTAGGATGGAATTTCCTCACTCTGCTTCACCACCCTGGGGTCTAGCAGCTAAGGCTAGGACGCAAGCAGCCAGATGCTGGCCAGTGAGAATGAAGCCTGGATATGCAGAGCTTTCTACTCCTATGGTAATTCCTGGCTACTCCATCCCTACTTCCTCTATGTACCTTCCTCTCCTCAGCATGCACACACATATATGTAAGCACCTGTGTATACATGCATTTACACGCCACCACAGTATTTCATTCTGAAAATAATTTTATTATTTTACAGTTGTTCAGGAAAGTTCCTGGGTTGCTGTGACCATGATTTGGCCACCACAGAACAAAGGATTAGAGTGGATCAGTCCGTTCACCAGTTTTCTCTCCTCTCTGGGTGGTGAGAGCAGGCAGGGAACATGTGCAAAATGAGAAAATAACCAACGGGTAAGGGTTGGAGAAAGGAGAGCTGGGGAATAGGCACAAATGGAATTCAAACCCAGCTGTCATTCTCAGGCTTGGATTTAAATATTTTGTCTTCTCTATAATCTCCCTCCATTTTCCTCAGCTCTCTGTTACCGCAGAAGGCAGATGACGACGCAATGAGAAACTGGAATAACTGTCACCAATAGCAAAGCAGCTTCGTACTTCAAGCGGCTAGGAGTGGTTGTCACAGCAGTCAGACCTCCCTGGCTGGGAGTCAGTGCCTCACCTAGGACTGGTTCCTAGTGTACTGTCTTAGGGTCCACATTCGAGGCTTATTCAGATAACACACAAATGACAAGAATTGAATCCCACTGTCCATAGCCAGTTCCTCTTGCCTTTCAGTGAAAGGAAAGGCACAGGCCACTTAATACTTTAGTACACATGTGATGAAGGGATAAGCAGTGGGATCCTCACCTTATAGTCCAGGACCATGACTCTCACTCCAATTATGCCTGAACAGCCAGGAAAAGAGACGCCGTCCTCCCCTGTGATCCAACAGCTAAAACCCCTGGGGAGTTCTTCTATTCTGGCTCTATTTTGCCAGAGACCTAATTAGATATCCTATGAGATAATGTTCCCCAGAACATTCCCCCTGCCATTGTTTATGGCAGGTTCACCTTCCCTCTGAAGCAGGAGAAAATATAAGGTACATGAGACAAAGAAAGTATCAATCAAAATGATATTGGACTTCTGATTATTAGGTTTATTGGAACCATCCTCCTGGCTGAAAGACATTCCTCAGCATCTTTCATAGGACCATAAAAGATCAGGGCCCTGCAAAATCTGAACAAATATTGGGCTCAATAACCAACTGTGGGGCCTCCTCAGATTATGCAGAAGTGTCAGGTCCTGGACAGTAGAAGAAAGCAGACTCACTGGTCCCTGCAGCTCTAACCTGTGCTCATATCCACCTCTGTTTTTGCAGGCACTTTCTGTGGAGAGTTGGAGAGAGGACCTGTAAGTGGGAAGATCGTTCCATTGGAATTGATGGTTTTGATGCTAGAGGTGAGGGAATTCCAAGTTCTGAGGGGACTGATCCAAAAGGTGAGAACCAGGTTTATAGATGGCCTGTGAAACATAGAACAAGTAGGACATGAACCATCAGAAAGTAGATGGCTGCCAGCAGTGGCACCCGTGTCCGGGAATGACAGAGCGAACGCAGGACCCGCTTCCATCCAGCACCACTCCGGGTCTGAAAGGAAAATTTGAAAGTCAGAGAGGTTTGCCCCATAGAGATCTGTCCCTTTCCCTTCTCCAACCACTGTAGAAAAGAGGTAACCTGAGAGAAAGCCCCTCGGGGCCAACGATTTGGCAGCTTCCACTAGTTTCTTCCAACCTTCCATACCCTTCCAGTCTCAGGCCCACATTCCGCCTCCTTGACCCCTTGCCCCTCAACACAGCCAGCCCTGTCTGAGAGTACAGTACCCTCTCTTTATCCTTCCCCCTTCTTACCCTTCGACAACTGTTGCTTGTAAGATCTATTAACAGTGCCTGCTCCTGGGAGCCACAGGAGCCAATGATAGGAGACCGGGCAGAGTCCCATTCACCATGCTCCAACCTGTGTTGAGAAAAAAAAGAGGCATTGGTCCACGGCATGAGAGGCTGATGGCCTTCTTGTCATGTGATGCAGGGTAAGGGACTTGCAGCAAGGGCTGCTCCCACAGCCCCACCCCCATGCAAGGAGTGTAAGGGCAGACAGATTTCTTTCAGCAGCCGTAGAGCTGGTAATAATTACCAGGAATTGACTGCCTACTGTGGATCAGATGCTGGATTACGTGCTTTACATACATCTAATCCTCAGGTTTGAGGTTGGTGCTATTATCTTCAAAGTAAGGCTTAAAGAGGTGAAAAGTACTTTTCCACAGTGGCACAGCTAGTGAGATGTAGAGCTAGAATTCAAAACCCAGGTGTGTCTCTAAACCTCTGCTATACCACACCTGACTCAGAGAAGCTCATTAATTTTTTTTCCATTTATTAAAAGCTAATAGGCAAAAGCATCCAAGAAAGATTTTTGTGGGGTTCTTACAATTAAACTGAACTGGCAGCCTCTACTGCTTTCTGCTTCATTTTTTGTTGATTTGCTTATTTATTTAATACTGGAACTTCTCCATTTAGTGAAGAAGCTGCCTTTATCCACTCAATGGTTTCTCACAAAAATGAGAAATGTATCAAGGGGCTGTGAGTAAACATAGCGCACACTTGATCAAGCATTTGCCTAGAGGGATGCACTTTTAATCGTGGTGGGGAGGATGGAACTCTACTGATGTTTCCTCCATGTGAAGGTATGTCCATTAGCCTAAAACTCCTGGACTTTCTTGGCAGGGCCCACACTTTTCTCCAGGAGAGAAGGAACACTTTAATCTGATTTGTGAGCCTGGAAAGAGAAACTGAACATGCCCAGCCTAGCTCCATCCTGCCTCATGAGAGGCTCCATCCAGGCTGGCTGCACAGGACCCCTTCTGTGTCTGTTCCTCCATAAGATAAGCTTTTCAGGGGCAGCCTTGATGCGGACAGAATGGTCTGGTACCGTGTAGGTCAGTCTGTCACCTTCTGCAGGCTAGGCTGAGGAAGGAGGAGATGTTTATAAGTATTTTTTTTGCTGTTTTTAAATGGCAAGTCTGCTGAGTTCCACAAGCACTGCAGAGTGCGTATGAGGTGCTAACATGACAACGGCAGCGCCAGGCCTGGGAGGCAGCGCTTGATTAGCTGCCTCAATTTCCATTCTGCATCAGGGCCAAAGAGGGAATTGCGGAGGGGCTGAGCTTGGATTAACGTGGCTTGTCTTGATCCTACCCTCAGTACAGCACCCATCTCAGGATGAGAATTAGATCCTAATTATTCCCAAGTCTGGCCACTGAAACGCACATGAGTATGATCAGAAAGGGTCAGAAGTGAACAGAGGCTGTGTCCCTCAGCCCTTTACCGCCTGATCTGCTCCTCGGCCATGGAGAGGGCAGCCTCAGCAGCCACTTTTTGGTCTCGTTCTTCTTCCAGCAGCTTCCTCAATTCATTCATCTCCTGTTTAGTGTTGCACAGCTGCTGCTGGGCTTCAGAAAAGCTTCAGGACAAAAGGAGAACAACAGCATCACTAGATGCAGGACATAGTTGCTGATACAAGGGATCCGAAGTCTTCATAAGGTTATAAAGCATGAAAATTTATAGAAGACTGTACAAACACAAAGAATATTTTAAAAGCATACCTGTTCAAGAGATGTAGGAAAATCTCTTAAAGCTGTAGGAAATGCTTTAAGAGATTTTAGGGGCTGACTGAATAGCTTTCATTTGAACACCATAACATTAGTAAGGTGTGTGTGGGGCTGGGGGGGTTGCTGTATAAACTATTCACACACAATTTGTTATTAGAATTGTCACTTTTAATCCTCACATTAATTCTGTGAGGCCAGTAAGATAAGAAGGCATAGTAAATCCATACAATGGACTCCTGTTCTAACTCGATGACCACCCAATTTCTGCAGACATAGCACACGCTCCAGGGTTGAGAACTCCTCCCCAACCTTAGCTGTGGCTCCCTCAGTTCTTCAGGATCACCCTTCCTGTGAGCTCCATTCTTTTCCTGGGGAGCTCCTGGAGCAACATCTATATTCAGTGGTCCCTAGAAGAAGAATAAGTTTAGTAATTCAGTGATGAAAGCAGTTAAGAAACTGTGCTTAGGCAAACTGAGAACTCACTTAGGCACTGGAGAGAAAGAGAAATGTGGAGAGAAATACCTCCATTATCACTCTCTTTAAGTACAGATTTAGAAGTGAGAATCTTTTGTTCTAGTAGATTAATCTCCTACATAAAACTCTTTATTAGATTTTCCTTCAGATTCTCATTCTTGAATCTCTCCTCTTAAAAGTTTAAAGGCTTATCACTGAAATCTGCTTCCTTCTAGTGGAGGTTCATGTACATTCCAGAAGCTACTCTGCCCCTTCCCTTATTCAACAACTCCTCCCCAACCCCTCCTCTTCCTTCCACGTCCTATTCACCTCCACCCTCTCAGTCTCCTCCAACTTCAACAAGCTCTCCTCTCCACTGCTGTCAACAGCTCTGCCTATTTTGTTTCTCAGGTCCAAATCTTCCTACAGCTGTCTTATTACTTAAAGCAAAAAGCCTTCCAAAAGCCTCAGTCATCACTGTTTCCCACTCTCTTTTTGATTTCTCTCCCACCACCTCTCTCATCTTTTTCCTTCTAATCCATTCACTCTTTTTTAAAATTTATTTATTTATTTATTTATTTATTTATTTATGGCTGCGTTGGGTTTTGTTGCTGTCTCTCCCACCACCTCTCTCATCTTTTTCCTTCTAATCCATTCACTCTTTTTTAAAATTTATTTATTTATTTATTTATTTATTTATTTATGGCTGCGTTGGGTCTTTGTTGCTGCACGCGGGCTTTCTCCAGTTGTGGCAAGCAGGGGTTACTCTTCGTTGCAGTGCACGGGCTTCTCATTGTGGTGGCTTCCCTTGTTGCGGAGCACGGGGTCTAGGTGTGCAGGCTTCAGTGCTTGGGGCTTGCGGGCTCCAGAGCGCAGGCTCAGTAGCTGTGGTGCACGGGCTTAGGTGCTCCGTGGTATGTGGGATCTTCCCAGACCAGGGCTCGAACCTGTGTCCTCTGCACTGGCAGGCGCATTCTTAACCACTGCGCCCCCAGGAAAGCCCCTACCGTTCACTCTTTAGTTTTTCCTGGACCTTATTCCTCCTCTCCTCTCGTCTGTCTCCATCACACCTAATGAATCCTCAGCCTGAAGACATCAACCTCTTCGATGCTGTGCTTTACGCTTTATCATCTGTACTCAATTTCCCAACACTCTTCCCGGCCTCTCACCTTCTCACTCACCGCTTGCAGCTCTTGAACCTGCTTCTCCAGAACCGCACAGTGATTGAAAAGGTCGCTGTAGTGCTGCTGGTTCTCACGGAGACTCTGACTGGTGTCACAGAGCTGAATGGAAAGAGTATTTTTCTCTTCCAGCAGTTGAGAGAACTGAAATAGGAGAGAGGATGAGCACCAGCCCATAGGACTGTTTCACTAGTTTCACTATGAGCAGTGTGTAGGCAAACTGTCCTGAGTCTTAAGGATCTAATTTTTTTATGCAAGATCTTTCTTTCAATAATAGCAAAAATAGCACTGTGTTCCTCCAGCATGAGAAAACTCAGAATTTTTCAACTGAGAAAGGAAAACAATTCTGGAAGAGTGGTAAAAACTTTATTTATGGTGCCTAGTACATTAACTGAATAACTAGGAGGCAGAAACCCAAAAGCAATCTAACAGGATAGGCCAACCAAGGCCTGTAAAAGGAGAAAGGCAATAGCTTGGGTCCAAGTTGAGATTACTAATAAATGACTATAATCCTCAGAGCTCAATATGGCTGGAGACAGAGCTATCACCTAAAAATTCATACAATAATATTCCTGGGCAGATTCTTCAATGCTGTAGAGAGTTACAAGCTACCGAGAAAGTAAAAATGATAACAGGTAGTAAGAGGGAGAAATAGAATAAATCCTGCTATGCCTATGTATGTAAGAAACTATATTGGGAGCATCAACTCTCACAGGGGGAAGCATTTCAGTCACTCAAGTCAGGGCTCTCCTCTACTGCATGAGTAACAGGTAGTAATTCAGTCTTCCCTTGAATGTGTCCAGCAGCCCAAGCCATTTTTTACATCAAAAACAGATATTTTTCTTGTTCATACTGAATAAAAAATTTACCCATTGTAGCTTCCATCCAATGACTTGAATTCAGTTTTTCTGGAACTACAATTCTAATTCCTCACTTGCAGGCTGTCAAATTTTAAGTTTTAGTTATGATTAACATCCAGATACATTAACAACCACAGAGATGTCTCTCTGAAGTAACTTTTTGTTGGATAACATACATTATGTGAAAGGAAACTGGTGTACCTGGCTGCACATTCAATCTTTTCTCAAGTATTCTCTTTTGTAAGTATTCTGTGCTAATGTTTGTGTAAAAAAGTTGAATCAACATTTACAGGAGAAAGGATAAACAGTTTTTTAGAGATACTCTGACTGGGAAGGACATTTAATGTATATGGAAAATTAGAGCAAGAAATCCATGTGGTATAACAAAAATATTTGCATAGCCAGAATGAAAAACACAGCAAATAACCCTACCTCTAAAGAGCAATTTTCAGTTTACAAAGCACTTTCAAAAGTATTATCTTATTTGAGAGAGTTAGAGGAAGAACTACTATCTTCACTTACAAATGACAAAAAAGAGATGAGTGGTGACTTGTCCAATGTTATGTGGCTAAAAGATGGCAGGCCAGAACTCAAGTACGGTTCTTGATTCCAAGTCTGGAGCTCTATCTGCTTTTTGATGGTGTCCCATCTGAGAATTCAGCAAGGGAACTTACGTAGGTTGTAGGTTTTTTCAGGGGTGGGAACAGTTAGTAAAGGAAAGAATATAAATGTTTAAGAAGCAATACTAATTGGAAAACAAAGGTAGCTGGGTACAATGACAACTACTGGGTTCTGAGACAGGGAGTAATATTGTCCTCTCCTAATAATAGAAGAAAGTCAACTTTCCTGGCCACAGTAAGCAGCCCAAACCATACCAAGAGAAACCAAACAAATAAATGAAAAAACAACCCCCCACCCCCGCAATCACTCAGTGTTGAAAAAATCCAACACATTTTTCTTGGAAGATCTAGAGGAGAAAGGGTAGACCAGTAAAACTCACTGGAAGCAAAAATTCCCATAACTTAAGAAGTCTAACTGCTTTTAAGCTACCCTCATACAAACCACCTTTTGTAATGTCTGCATTGTTCTGTCTAGGATAGACGTAGATCGCTGTAGTTTAGGGGTCGGCAAACTATGAGCTAGGGCCTACTGCTTTTTTTTTTTTTTTTTGGCTGTGTTGGGTCTTCATTGCTGCGCATGGGCTTTCACTAGTTATGACGAGTAGGAGCTACTCTTCGTTGCACTGCAAGGGCTTTTCATTGTGGTGGCTTCTCTTGTTGAGGAGCACGGGCTCTAGGTGCACAGGCTTCCATAGTTGTGGAGCGTGGGCTTAGTAGTTGCGGCGCGAGGGCTCTAGGGCATGCAGGCTTCAGTAGTCGTGGCAATGTGGGCTCAGTAGTTGTGGCTTGCAGGCTCTAGAGCACAGGCTCAGTAGTTGTGGTGCACGGGCTTAGTTGCACTGCGGCATGTGGGATCTTCCCAGACCAGGGATCAAACCCGTGTCCCCTGCACTGGCAGGCGGATTCTTAACCACTGCACCACCAGGGAAGTCCCTGCCTTTTCTTTGTAAATAAGGTTTTATTGGAACATAACCACCCCATTTG
The DNA here is from genome assembly GCF_000442215.2 of Lipotes vexillifer. NCBI lineage: Eukaryota > Metazoa > Chordata > Mammalia > Artiodactyla > Lipotidae > Lipotes > Lipotes vexillifer. Next base: position 529,365 of record NW_006776601.1, on the reverse strand, counting down.
TTTACGTGTCATCTGTGGTTGCTTCCGTGCTACAACTGCAGAGCTGAGTAGTTGTAACAGAAATGGTATGGCCTACAAACCCAAAATATTTACTGAGTCTTTAAGAAAAAGTTTGCTGACCTCTGCTCTAACTCATAGGCTACTGTATTTCATCATATCTATACTTGTAAAAACAGAAGGAGGGAATAGAGACTACAGGACACCAATAATCATTCCCCTCATGTTTTTAAGCTTTAAGTTTCATGTTTTAAGTTTGCATTACATACAAATATCCATCAATGCTGGCAGAGATACATATAAAATCTGAGCATCCATGGAAAGAATTAGGGCAGTGGCTTGGAGAGGAGACATTCTATGCTGACAGCCCATCTACTACCATCCCATGCTAGGACCTAATCAGCAGTCCTCCTTTCTAGCTGGGACCCATTTAGAGTGAGGCTTTAATATCACCAATTAACTCCATGAGGGGTCACTGTGTATCCTCACTACCTAATGTATGGCCAGGCTCATAGAAGGCAGGTAATAGTTATTTGTTTCTGATGAATGATGAATAAGTGAACGACCAACCCTAGGGATGGAGATGCCTCCTTACAGCTGATTTCTAAAGGAAGAACTCTTTCTCACCCAGAATGAAAGTGATCTAAAGCAGTGTTTCTCATACTTTAAGTGGTATGTGAAGTATATCTCAATAAAGCTGTTAAAGAAAACATAACTTTGATAATGACCCAGAACGCAGTATTTAAATATAAGTAACTGAAACTAAAGTTTCTCAAAACAAATTATATTCTTTATTATATATTACATAATACATATTTTCAATCTCTTTTACTTGTTTTATTAAAAAAACCCTATATGCACTATTTGTAATAGCTCAAAACTGAAAACCCCAAAAGTTCTTTAACAGCAGAATAGAGAAATTGTTATATGCCTACAATGTAATAAATACTACACAGCATGAGAACAGAAAAATCACAGTACACATAACAACATGGATGAATCTCACAAAATAAATGAAGCAAACAAAAGAGAAGATATGATCCATTTATACATAGTTCTAAGGTGGTGGTAGTGAATAGAAGACACAAGGGACTCCTGGGGTTCTGGTATGTTCTGATTTTTGATCTGGGTGCTGCTTATACAGGTGTCTTCACTTTCAGAAAATATACCATGATGCACTTGTGATTTGTGTGCTTTTTGGTGTTTTACTTCAGTAAAACATTTACATGAAAAATGTTTCAGTTGCTGTCCACGAAAATGACCTCATCATCTACTAATAGCCCTGAATTGCAGTTTAAAGTACTGTCCAGAAAAGACAAATGCCCAGAGTGATTCACAGTCTAATGTTCAGGAGGGCAAATATAACAAAGGTTGAGATGGGGTCTACTGAATAGTTTCTAGAAAGAGGAGGTGTTACAGAGCTATGAAGGGCAGAACTTTCTGGAAACAACTGACTAGGCTAGAAGAGGAACTGGGTAGGATCTGCTCTGGAGTCTCCCCACTGCCCCACTAAAAACTCCCAGACAACCTCCCCAAAAAGGGTCTGCAATTTTACCAATTCATTTTGATCAACAAACCTACTTAAAAAATGCAAATTTCTCTGCCCAAATTAATAGTGTTATCAGTCTCTGATACTTCAGTGTCAATTAGTTGAACTTAACAACATTTAGTTAAGTACCTTCTACATAAACCAGGCACTGTGCTTTTCCATGTATATTATCATATTTACCTCAGACTGACCTCCTCCTAACACATCAGGCAAATTACTTAATACCTCTGGGCCTTAGTTTCCTCATCTGTGATACAGCCTACTGATCTTTACCATTTTTGGATCACAGATCCCTTGGTGAATGCCTGAGTTCTTGTGATGAGAAATTTACACACACACACACACACACACACACACACACACATACACACACACACACCATTTTGCATATATTTTTTGGACATTTATAGCCCTCCTCAGAGCTAATTTTTGGATTCCAGAGGCTCAATGATTACTTAAATCCCTTCCAGTGCTAACATACACTACCTAGCTGGCTTCCTCTGAAGAAGGCAGAACTAGAGGAGGTGCCACTAGAGAATACTTTGACTAGTCAGAGAGCAACAGGAGTATAATAATTCATAAGAGGGTGGTAGAAGGGAAGCAGATGAAGGAAGAAGAGAAGCCAGAGAATGGATGAGGGGAGAAGACAGAGATGTGAAGGCACCAAGAATAATCTTTTTTTATCTTACCTTGGCTTTTGCTCTAGGAACCATATGGCAAAGCAGCTCTTCCCTACAGAAAGAGGTCCTCTACTTCAGCATGCTTCCCTAGAGTGTCTAGAGTGACAAGGCTGGGGTTTGGGAAAAAGCAAGCTGGCTTCTTTAATTCCAGAACATTAAATACACAATGAGGAAGCTTACAAATGGAGTGAAATGAAGAGCAGATCTCTCACCTCTGTCCCTGTTACCTAATCACACATGAAAATCCTCTTTCCTGAGACTCTTCCCTGTTACACACTATTGGGAAATACAGAGAAACTTGCTGGAGGATTTGTGGGGAGTTAACTCAATATTACTAACAAGTGATACAGATGGGGAGATGATGTTGGGGAGGAAGCCTCCCTTAAGGAGTTGGCTTTTTTATTCTTACTGAATGGGTTTCTCCAAATCACTCCCAAGGACTCTCCAAGGGTGAGGAAAAGGAAATGGCCCTGTGTGCAGTGCTTTGGGGTAAGCAACCCAGGCTCTGAGAAAGGTAAAACTTCTGGTCCCCTAATATAGCTAGAGCCAGGCTTAACCAGATTCTACTTACCTTCTTGATTCTAGTCATGGAAACAAGAAATTGAACTCCAGCCTAGCAGGAAACACCTACCTTGCTGTTCAGTTGCTGAATTCTTAACTCCTTTTGGTGAATTTCCTTTAAGCTGTCATTGAGCTGAGTCCTAAGAAGTTCTGTCTCATAAACTAGGTTTTGTGATCCATCTAGGGAAGCTGGTGTCTCTGGGGATGCCTGCCAGGATACAAACACTGATGAAATTCTCTCTTAACATTGTTCATGCTTAAATCCTTCCTTCCAGAAACCCTGCCCACCTCATAGGAAGCCATCACGATGGTTTGCCTAATAGTGGCAGATGGGCACTTAGCTTGCAGGAAGCTGATGTTTCCTGGGTAGTGGTTACCTCTGAGTAGCAATCAGTGCTGAAATCACTCACCTGTCTTTGATACTGCATTTTGTGGGTCTCAGTCAGGGAGGAAGAAGATCTCAATTCCCTCATAAGATTCTGCAGATGGCTGAGCTGCTGATCTTTATCTGCAATAGCCATAAGGTACTGCTCCTTCATCCTCCTCTCATGAATTTCCCAGGAACTCTTCTCCATCCTAGAAAAACCATGAAATAGTCACAGGCAAAAATATACTTGTGAGACAAAGATGAATAATTGCATATTTAAAACAGTATTATGGGCTGTAGAGATGTAGTAAAGAAAATACATAACCAAAGAGAAATTTATGTTATAAACAGAACTGTGCAGCAAGATGATGGAGCAGAACTTAAAAAAGAATTGCAACTGGCAGGATTGGGGAAGAAAAGCAGGCATTTGGTCTGAATCCTGAACAATGAGTCAGGCAGGTTTCCATAATGGGAAAAGCATTCCAGGTTCAGGGAGCAAACAGAACAAAAGGCACAAGAATGAATATATATAATGAGTTTTGGAATTGTTGTAGTAGTGTGTAGAGTGGATAGGGCAGGAAATGAGGGTGGAGAGAAAAGAAGTCAGACCCTGTGGGGCATTGAACACCATGCTAAATAAAACTTACTCTAAGCAATGGGAAACCACTGTAATTCTTCAGAAAGGCAATGCCATGATGCAGTATACTATCAGGGTTATGAGAATACAACTGTAGAGTCTGAAGGATCTGGGTTCAAATGCTGGCTCTATCATATGCTAGGCATGAGACTCTGAGTAAAAGTAACAATCTCTCTGAGCCTCATTGGTAAAATGGAAATAAATGATCTATTCCTTAGGATTATTGTGAGGATTAAATGAGATACTTTATGTCATGTACCAAACACAGAGCCTGGCACATCACAATCACTCAACAAATATAAACTGCTGATATTTATTTATCCCCTGAATTTGACCAAGAGGGAAGCTTTTATTTGACCCCAGCTAATTTTCCATAGTTCTATCAAAAACTGCCTCTCTGCCATATTCTTTAGTTCTACTTCTTTCTACACTATGATTGAAAAAAAACATTAGGATTGTAATCAAATTTCTGCAGCATCTGTTTACTTTGAATAGTACCCATGTCTCTAATTTTTCCTAATAATATAAGGTTTTATTTGAATTGCATCTGACTTTTTTGTTTCTCTCTAGAAGTAAGGTAAAATGGTCCTTTCTTTTCTAAAGGACATACACCAATTATGAAATAATCCTGCTATGTCAAGAGGTGACTTGGATTACAGTCAGATTTTTTTAAAAAGAGCTAAAACTTAGAAACTAAAATAAATTTTTATTACAAGGCCACTATATGAAAAAGGCACAGAAATTTTCTAAAACACTTTCTCCGATATTTGTCTGTGAAAAATGAGAGAGAATAAGAAAGAAGGAGTGTAAGACTGAAAATGCACAAGAAAGATCACAATTCTTCCATAAAGCTTTAAGCCGCCATTTTGTTTAGAAAGATGGACAAGTAGTTATGGTGTGGAGAGACCCTCAATGGAGAAGAGGCACTAAGGAACAAACCTGATTACTTAAGAGAACACAGCCATAAACGGGCTATACCTCACTTACCCTTAAGTAAGAGAGCACAGGAACCAGAGCAGAATAAGCAAATCAGTAGCTACAAGTGGAAGAGAAACGTTACTGTATAAATCCAGGCTCTTCTCATAAGCCAAACCCAGTGCCATAGAAGCCTGAATGAGATGTTCCAGCTTTTTCATGTTTGAAAACCTCATTTCTCCCAAGTATTTCAAGAGCAAAAAACAAGGAGTCTTAAAGATATTCGGCTAAAGAAACTGGTCCTATAGTCAGCGAATCAAATCTGTGTCCTCATTTTCTTCTTCTAAAAGTGATGTAAAATGTCTTCCTTTCCTTCTCATAATTTACTCACATCCACTTGATATACAATTTTTCTTTTCTTCAAAACTGCTCAAATGTGGAAGGTAAAGAGAGAAAGGCTAAGAGAAAGGTGGAAAGGGAGAAAATGAGGGAAGAAAAAAATCAACAGGCCAGAAATCATTTTCTTTCTCCCTCTTTTTCTCTTCCCTTAAGGGTCAACTTTATAAGGAAAGTATCCTTTCAGAATGCCCTGTGAGGAAGTTTAAAGAGGAACAAGTGGCTGCAGAAAATAACCCTTTAGAGCCTTGCAGCCCTTCTTCTGTTTACACTAGCAACTGGACACAATATTTTTTTTAGTTCCAGGTGATGTGGAGATAATATGGGAGATGTCAAGGTGATGCTCCCATGTGCTCCCAATCACCTTTGGGGGGGCCCTAAATTCAGTGGTCAACATTAATGTGCATCTGAGGGAAGATGATCTCTTGATGGTGAATTGAGATTCTAACAGAATAAGCTAGGGCAGCTATTCCCTGGTGGAAAAAAGGATGAGGTTGAAATGGAGCATCTTTCTTCTAGGGTTCAATTCCAGAAAGAAGAAACAGAAGCAATTTGTATTCATTCCCAGAGAGCAAAAATTCAGTTTTTTTACCTTCTCTGCAATCATCCTTTGATTAAAAAAATGTGTTCTTGTATTATCTGGGGAAGTTGCCAACTCCATGGAATAAGTTTAATATATTTTCACTTATAAGAAAGTCTGTAAAGATGTTGAATATGAAAATCTTTTGGATGTAATTTCACTCCACAAAATTTAAATGACCAAATTCTAAAAAGCATTTTGCTCTATAAACCTTGCTTAAGGTTTATTTTGAAATATCACGTAAGTAAAGTACATGGCATCTAGGATCTGTGAAGGAACAAATCTCTTCTATCTACACATTAAGAGCTCTCTTAGGGATGTTACAATAATTATTTACTATATTGATATCTGTCATCATGGTAGATAATGTAACCTGGATGGGACTCTAGATTCCACCTCATATTCTCTGTATTCACTTGCCTATGTTTGTCCTGTAGCAGCAGGTGATACAAAACAGGTGCTGCTTGATCAGCAGCACTTTCCAACATGGAGATTCCCCTTTTACTATCAAACTCTGAAAGCTTTGGGTTTGATTTTACTAAGGTGGCATGTACCACCATCTTACACTAAACAGTAATAGAGTCCCAACAATGAGGCTGCAACAACAGGACCTGTTTTTATACACTGTTAAGCACTTATTCTTTACCTTTACTTTTCAGATCAAATCTGAAACAATGAATTAAAAAACCATCCAAAATTTGAGTTCCTATCATAATTTTTTCCCTCTAATAGAACATATAGCATTGTTAGTCATCTTTAAAGGAAAAGGCTTGGATTTCTAGATTCAGACAAGATGGAGTAGATGCATTTTTCCTTATTCCGCCCACTAAGTATAGATAAAAAACCTTGGAAATTATATATAAAACCAAACATAAGATGACTGGAAAAGATGGAGAAGAAGGTAGAGAAGCTCAGGACTCTAGGACTTAAGGAATGACATGGTGGTGACTTCACTGGTTTTCCTTTTTGAATTCTACATATCCCAAACTGGGTGAGGGAGGATCCAACAACTTAGAACACGAATGAGTGCCAAGAAAAGTTTGCTGTCTTTTGCCAAAGGCCCAGGAAGGGGAGGACTAGCAAGACAGAAACATTAATGACAATAACCACCCAACTGCAGTAGAACACCATGGAAAGACTACAGTATCTACCTACCGCCATTAACAAACTCCTAGTGAACAGATTAGTGTCATTCTTGCCTGGAGGTAACTAGGTGCACCTCACCCTCCCTGCTAGGTGGTGTCAGAAGAGGCCAAGTGGGGACTTCCCTGGTGGGCCAGTGGTTAAGACTCTGCGCTCCCAATGCAGGGGGCCTGGGTTCGATCCCTGGTCAGGGAACTAGATCCCACATGCTGCAACTAAGAGCTGGCATGCTACAACTATAAGATCCCGCATGCTGCAACTAAGGATCCTGCATGCTGCAACTAAAGATTCCACATGCGGCAATAAAGATCCCTCATGCTGCAACTAAGAGCCAGTGCAGCCAAATAAATAAATAAATATTAAAAAAAAAAAAAGAAGACGAAGAAGAGACCAAGTATGTACACTGGACTGTCCACCACTCTGGTAAAGAGGTTCCTCTCTCTAACCACCTTCACTCTCACCCTTGCTATGGTGTCACTGGAGACAACATGTGGAGCCTGGACATCCACCTCCACCCATAACAGACTAAAATGTTCTCCCCTGTTCCTGCAGAGGTAGTAACAGAAGAGGCCAGAGGGAAGTTTGGACTGTGGGCACTAACCAGTGGTAACAGGTGCCCCTCCTCAATCACCCTCCTGCAGTGTCAGTGGAGATTAAGTGGGGAGCCTGGACTTTCACCACTGCCCAGTGACAATGAAGTGCTGCCCTCCACACCCCTGAGTGGTATCAATGGAAGCCATGTGTGGAGCTTAAGACTTCTACTCTCACCTAACAGTAATGAGGCACTGCTCCCTGCTAACTGCAGTCTCAGTGGAGTACTAAGTGGCGAGCCTGGACTTCCTCTGGCAGTATCAGGGCACTGCCTCCCACTAGGGGTTATCAATGAAGGCTGAGTAAAGAGCCCACTGGACTTCACCCTCCTCTAGCAGTAAAGTGGCAGTGTTCCCCTTCCCCTGCTGGCATGGTGTCAGTGGAAGCCTACCAAAGATTTAAGTAAGATTGAGTCTTAAAACTTATAGGACTCCAAAACATCCAGGTTACAACTGAAAATCACTCATCATACTAAAAACCAGGGAAATCACAACTTGATTGAGAAAAGAAAATCAATAGATTACAACACCCGAGATGACACAGATGTTGGAACTATGTATATGGAATTATAGAAGTATTTTAAAGTGGCCGTCATAGAAACGCTTCAACAAGCAACTACTAACACACTGGAAATAAATGAAAACAGAGAAAGCCTCAGCAAGATATAAAGAAGATCTGAATGGAAATTTTAGAATGGAAAAATACAATAGCCAAAATAAAAAGCTAACTCAATGGACTCAATAGCAGATTGGAAGTGATGAAGGAAAAAGAAAAAATATCAGTGAACTTGAAGACAGACAATAAAAATTACTGAATCTGAATAAAGAGAAAAGTAATCAATAAATTGATTTCATCAAAATTAAAAAGACCTTCTCAATGGAAGGATGAAAAAAAAACCCTGCAGACTGGAAGAAAATATTTACAAGCCATGAATCTGACAAAATACCTGTATCTGGGGACTTCTCTGGTGGTCCAGCAGTAACGAATCCGCCTTCCAATGCAGGAGGAACAGGTTCGATCCCTCATCAGGGAACTAAGATCCCACATGCCGTGGGGCAACTAAGCCTGCCCACCACAACTACTGAGCTCGCGTGCCTCAACTAGAGAGCCTGCGTGCCACAAACTACAGAGCCCACACGCCCTGGAGCCTGCACGCCACAACTAGAGAGAGGAAAAAAACAAACGAAAAAAACAAAAACCTGTATCTGGAATACATAAAGAACTCTCAAAACTCAACAGTAAAAATTAACAACCCACTTAGAAAATAGACAAAACACATGATCAAATATTTCATCAAAAAGGACCTATAGATAAGCATGTAAAAAAAATGTTCAACATTAGTAGCCATTATGCAAATTAAAACCACAGTGGAACAGCATTACATACCTGTAAAAAACTAAAATTTAGTTACAATATCAAATGCTGATAAGGATGTAGCATTTGATATTGAAACTGGACCACTCATATATTGCTGGTAGGAGTATAAAATGATACAGTCATTCTGGAATACAGTTTTGCAGTTTCTTAAAAAACTAAACGCCACTTATTATATGACCTAGCATTTGCACTCCTGGGCAATTACCTCAGAGAAATTAAAACTTATTGTCCACATAAAAGCCAATACACAAATGTTTATAGCAGCTTTATTTATAATAGCTAAAAATTAGAAACAACACATGTCCTTCAATGAGTGAATGGTTAAAGCAGTACATTCATACCATGAAATACTACTCATCAATAAAAAGAATGAAGTATTGATACACACAATGATGTTAATGGATGTCAAGGGCATTATGCATGAGTAAAGCTAATTTCATAAGGTTGCATACTTTAAAAAATTCTCAGAATGACAAAATTATAGAGATGGAGAACAGATTAGTGGTTGCCAGAAGTTAGGGATATGGGGATGGGAGGGAGGGGAAAAGTGTGACTATAAACTAGTAGCACAAAGGACATATTTGTGATAGGGCAGCTGTATACCTTGTTGTAGTGGTAGTTACATGAATCCCCACATATTATAAAGTTGCACAGAACTATACACATACTTGAGTGAATGTTAAATTGGTGTGAAATCTGCATAAGATCTCTGAATCGTACCAATATCAATTTCCCGGGTTTGAAATTGTACTATAGTGATGGGAAACTGGATGAAGGGTACATGAAAGCTCTTTGTACTATTTTTGCAATTTCCCATAAATCTATAATTATTTCATTTAAAAAAACACAAAAAACTAAAAGAAAAGGGTTAAAAAGCAGGGATTATCATACCTGAGCTGATGTAGCTCATGCTGCCAGGAGAGGTTTTCCTGCCTGAGCTCTTCTTGCATAATCTGAAATGTTTTTGTCTTATCTTGATACTCCTGAAGTTGAGCCTTCAGTGGACGTAACTCAGTGATTTCTTGGTTAATCTGTAAGTATTGCTGCTGCAGATTCTTCAATTCCTTCAGCTTTAACCAAAAGGAAAGTAAAAGGGTGATTTCATCACATTTCATTCATTCAGCTGTAAGTCAGCAGCACCTCCCTGCTAAGTCAGTCAACATCACAACTGACTACCAGCACCTAACAGTCCACTGACATAATGGCAGCATGAATCCCTAAAATGGTGAAATACATGCAGCCAGGCTGGTGGGAATCTCCTGATGGAGCGGCCATCAAGGCTGTAGGGCCTGGCCACTACTGCAACTTCAACCCCATCCCACTGGCCCTGAGGTCCTAAGTTGACACTAGATCTACAACTCGGAGATAGGATAGACTTAAAGGACTTAACAGCTTCTTGGTGGGTGGTAACTCCCTAGAACAAGAAGTGTAAAGATAGATTGGCTTTCTATTTAGCCATATGCCCTGGCTAGGCTTCTAAACTTTCTTACATGAATATCAACCTTAGTTCTAGCTTAGCTGATGTTGATTATAAAGAAGGCATTGATGCCCAGGCCCAGTGTTAAGAGCAGTTAGAATTTGGAGTCAGCTATCCTGCCCACATAGTGTGTGATGCTATGCATGTTCCACACACCTTCTAAGCCTTAATTTCCTTCATCTATAAAATGAATGTAATTATAGTACTCCTCATAAAGATTATGAGAATTCAACGAGAAAATTAATGCACTCCAAACATAAAAGTTGGTGGTGGTGATGATGATGATGAACTTGCCTCTAATTAGCAAAACTGCCTATCTACATTCCAGATATATCTTCTAACTCTTTACCCCCAACACTCTTTAAAAGCTTGGTAGTAAGAAATAATGTCAGGACATCTGGGCAAAGAGAGAGGCCTTGAACACACATCTCTTTCACCCTCTCTGGAAACATCACTAAAGCTACAATAAAGGCATCATTTTATAAGCATAAAACACAAGAACAAGAAGAACAAGAGAGGAGTCAGCAGCAACAAATTAATTTTAGAAGCTGAAAAGGAGATGCATAAATGGTAATTGACTTAACAGATCTGGGAAAGGCAAGTCTTAAGCTGGCAGTAGGAAAAGCCAAGAACCAATAGAATTTACTCTGCAGACTCTTCAAAAGGCTCAGGAATTAACAGCACCAAGTACCTCTGGAAAAGATGGTGATGGGGGTAGGGAGGAGGAGGTGATAGCTGAAATAAGGAGGATTCGATGAAAACTGCTTGAGAACAACTACAACCCTCAGTACCATCCCAGTTCCACACTTTTTGTTACTCTGACAGACAACTAGAATTTTATTCTCTAGAAAAAGTTAAAAGAGTGTCTCTGGACTATGGAACACTAGGTACAGTAGAAGGTAAGGGTACTGCTCCAAAACAAGGGTGATCAAGTGAATGTATGCTTTCTGAATGCTTGAAGCCTTTCCCCTACTTAGCTTGAAGAGTGCTGGCACACAGGCCTTTACCGTCCATAAGGGAAATTGAGAAGACTTCTCTAGAAAATCTGACCAACCCAAGAGGAACTAAAAATATCAACATGGGGACTACCCTCAAAAAGCTCAGCAAGGGCTTCCCTGGTGGCGCAGTGCTTGAGAGTCCGCCTGCCGATGCAGGAGACGCGGGTTCGTGCCCCGTTTCGGGAAGATCCCACATGCCGCGGAGCGGCTGGGCCCGTGAGCCATGGCCGCTGAGCCTGCGCGTCCGGAGCCTGTGCTCCGCAAATGGGAGAGGCCACAACAGTGAGAGGCCCGCATAACGCAAGAAAAAATAAAAAATAAAAAAAAAATAAAAAAAAAAAAAAAGCTCAGCAAGATCACCATGCACTGAAACTCACAGCTGGTTAAGTCCCACCCACAAGCATTTTAGACTCTGCCCACAAACATGAAGAATAAACCAAGGATTAACCCTCACCTGAAGAACAGCTAACATTAGGCAGGGATAAAAAGAAACTAGAAGAAAAGTAATTCAGAAGACATCAGCAGAAGAAAGAATGTCATGTACTCAAAGACTTAAGAGAATATTGGAAATTAGAAACATTATAGTAGAAATTTTAAAATTATAAAGAAAAACTCATTATGAAAAAATTTCAAAGAACAAAACTACCCCCAGTCTTCTTGGAGAGATAAATTAAGAATATATATCCATGAGACAAAAAAAAAAAAAAAAATCTTTAGAAATAAGGAACATGATAGCAAGAATGAAAACTTCAATATAGGATTCATATGATCAAGGTGAGAAAATCTTCCCAAAGTAAAGCAAAAACAATAAAAAAGGTAAGAAAATATATTATAGAGCCAATCCAGAAGGCCCTACACCTAAACAACAGGATTTCCAGGGAAAAATAGGCAATAGAGAAAAAGGATGGGGGAAAATGGTAAAATAAAATTCAAAAGAATTGCCCAAAATTGATGAACATGACTTCTTAGATTCAAAGGACTAGACAGAATGATAAAAATAGACCCACACCAAAATACATTATCATGAAACGTCAGAACACACAAGACTAAAAGATTCTATTTACAGTTGACCCTTGAACAAGGAAGGAGTGGGGGTACCCACCCACCGTGAAGTCAAAAATCCATGTATACTATTGTCGGCCCTTCATATATGCGGTTCTTCTACTGAATATATCTGCTGTTATGCATCCACAGAGCCAACCACCCACTGATCTTGTAGTACCGTAGTATTTACTAATGAAAAAAATCTACGTATAAGTGAACCCATGCATTTTAAAGCCATGTTGTTCAAGGTCCAGCTGTATTTCCAGAGAGAGAGAAAGAGATAAGAGATGAGGGAGAGAGGGAGAGAGACAGAGGGAGAACTATCTCATATACAAAGGATCAAGGATCAGAATATCTTTAGACTCCTGAACCACAATGTAAGCTAAAAGGGAACAGACCAATGTCTTCACAATTTTGAAGGGAAATTATTTTCAGCCTAGAATTCTATACTCAGCCAAACTATCAATCAGGTGTAAGAGATAAGACATTTTACCTCCCCCGTACCTTTACTTAGAGAGCTACTGAATGATTTATTCCAACAAAATGATGGCACAAAACCAAGATGAGGAAAACATGGAATACAAGAAACAGGAACTCTAACACAGGAGAGAAATGGAGGGAGATATTCTAAGATGAAAACTGTGTCCTAGGAGTACAGGGCAACTGATTCATTTAAGAGCAAAAGAGAGATTCCAAGAGAATTTTCTTTCTGAAGACTAAATAGATAGGAATAAACATCTTGAAAAATGTGGATTAAATGGCAGTAAATCTGGCGTTAATTACATTGATAAGTACAAAGAAAACTAAGTAAGCAACAACAAAAACACAGTTATTCACTCCAGGAAAAACAAAGGTGTTGAGGAAAATAACAGTAACACATGTCTCAGGTCTAATTGCATTTGTAGTCATAAAAATGTAGACATTGAATATTGATTTAATCAAAATTAAAATTAAATTACATCAGGACAATGGGGAAGGGGTTGTATATTGAAAATGTACGTCTATACTGTGAAAACAGAGGGAGTGGGCTTGCCTGGTGGTGCAGTGGTTAAGAGTCCGCCTGCCGATGCAGGGGACACAGGTTCGTGCCCCGGTCCTGGAGGATCCCACATGCCGCGAAGCGGCTAGGCCCGTGAGCCAAGGCCGCTGAGCCTGTGTGTCCGGAGCCTGTGCTCCGCAACGGGAGAGTCCACAACAGTGAGAGGCCCGCGAACCGCAAAAACAAAAAACCAAAAAACCAGAGGGAGTAAAGAGAACTAAACTCTGTTAGCATATAAGAAAGTCAACAGCTAATGCAAAGAATGAAAAGCCAAGATGCACTATAAACATGATATTTAGCTACTGAGGAAACACCAAAATAACAAATTAAAAGGGTTGAAAGCAGATTGCCTCAGAAGAAGGAGAAACAGGGTTGGGAATGCTACTCTTTGTTTTTCTTATCAAACATTGTAGAATTTAGTGACTCATCAAATATGTGTGTATAGCTTTATCTTTTAACCCAAAACTAAAATAAAAACATATTTTTGTTTTGTTTTAAAGCAAACATATATTCTTTATGCAATCCACTCACTCCTCTAGTCCAGATACTCTAAATGTTACCTTTGGAATAGAGCAGATCATCAGAAAGCCACTTGCAGAGGTAACTTTAGTGAATTACTCAAAATTCTTTTGCTATGCACTTACATCAAGGGACAGCTAAATAAAAACCCTATAAAACAATTATTATATTTACTGTAGAGAAGTAAAGAATGTTTCATAACTTCATAGTGCCCTCCCTATGGAAACACAGAAGAAATTTCTTGCAGGCCTCAATACTTAAAGAACAACTATTCTTATCTGTTCCAAGTAGTTTTACTTTCTTCCTTTTCCCTAAAATATGGACACTGCAATTCATACACAAGGTTTTAAAATTCCGTACTTCTGATGGCTGCCAGACCTCAGAGCAAAATTAGTGGCCCATCTTTCTAATAGGATATTGTGATATCCCTTTGGGATAAGTTTACTCCTAAACTAAACTTACTCCTGGTTTAATCTTTTTCTCTCAGATCCTAATTTTCTTTTCCTTCCCAGTTCCTCACCTTATATTATCTTGAAAAACTGTTCATATCTTTATATGCTACCTCAAATCATTTTCAGACTGAAATAAGTATAGATAAACAAAAAGGCACCTCTAGAGATTTGCTCTACAACCTTTAGGTAGGAGTGCTTCATTTGATTATGGGAAAATCCTAAGGAAGTTTGAACACATATGAAAACTCCAGAATGTTTTCAGAGTTGTTTGTCATGCCCTAGTAGAATCCTAGAATCCCTTGGGTTAACTCCTTGCCACTTAGACCCTCAGACTTTATTTGAGAAACTTCCCTTTGACTAATTATATAAAGAAGAAAACCAAAGTCACCTAAGCTCCTTTCAGATCTAGCTCATCTCTTGGGTGGTCCTGAGGGAAAGGAAGCATAGTGTAGGCAGAGGTGACAAACCGCTGGCCTAGGCTGAATGTTTAAACTGATAGTGATTGAAATAAGTTATTGTGCATGCAGCCAGTGGCTGAGAGACTAGAAACTTCAATGCTCATGAGACAGACTGAGAACAAGATATGTGGAAAAGAAGATTTGATGGACAATTAACAATACATTCAGTAAGTATGCAGAAGGGCCTCAGTGGCTGTAGCAGTGACTGTATGCAATATCACTGAGTCAGACTGTCAGGCCTTCATGTGATTTATAACCCTGCCTAGGCTTTATGACTTGTTCACGGCAGATATAAAAGCCTCAGTCTCAAAAGTTCCTATAATTTCCCTACTCGACACTTTCACACAATAGAACACGACAATTTCACAAAATAGAGAAAAGTGTTTTCAGTAACAACCACACATATAGAGAATATGTATCAATTTTTGATTATCTACCATATGATTAACTACCCTTCTGCTAAAAACCATGGGAAATATGAATAAGTATAAGACATGACACATTTACCAAGAGTTTACAATTTAATTGGGGAAATTAAAAATAAGGGTATAGAAATTAAACACACACACACATACACACACACCCATATATATCAAGGCAATATGGGACAAAGGAAAAGAGAAGCACTAGGGAAGTACAGACAGAAGGTAATAGACAATCAAGCGATCTGGAAATGTAGCCGGAGGATTTGAGCTCTGGGGCAACCTTTAAAGAGTAGGAAATATGCCCAAAAAAGGAAAATGGAGAGGACATTTTGGTTCAGAGGATAGTAATGTGGGTAAGTAGATCAGTTTGTGGGTGAGTAAATCAGTCTGGCTGAAATGAAGAGGATGAGTAGAGAAGCAGTAAAAGAGGATGCTGGAAAGAGAGGCAAAAACAAACTATAGGGTATTAAATCCAGACTAAGAGGTTTGAATCGTCCTAGAATGCCCAGATAATATGAATAAAAATTTTTTAAATCATTTTCTATAAAAATGAAAATCAATTTAAAGAAAGTTTCAAAAACTCTCAAAAGAAGATTGGAAAGAGAAACCTAGATACTCACTAGTCGGTCTCGGTCATTTTGAAGTGATGACATAGCTTTTTTTAAACTCTGTACTTCATCTGGGCTGGTTGCAGGTGGGGCTGCAGACCTCTGCTTCCCTTCCTCTGACTTGTGGAATTTCTCCAGTTCACTCAACAGGTGATCTCTCTCATTCTGTAGACTGGCCATAGCCTTGGAAAAGGACTGCACTTGGTTGTAAGAGTCTTCTAGTTGTGAGGACAAGTGAAACAGTTGGTCATCTTTGGATAGAAGCTGTTGGTTAAGTTTCTCAAGGTGGGGCAGGCTGTTATCCTCAGTGGAGTTAACTGGAAATGCAGTTTTAGAAACATGTACATCTCTCTCTTTGCTTAAGAGGCCCTGCTCTTCTCTCAGCTGTGCCAACTCCTTCAGACTGGCCTCATATTTCTTTTTCAGTTCCTCAACTTCCTCATTGGCATGATCTCTACTATCTTGTAGGGAACTCATTGACCTTCCAAAAGACTGGATTTGTGCTGTAAGACCTTTATTTTCTTTGGTGACCATGAGTAACTTCTGTTCCATCTCTACCAGATCTCTTGCTAGCTCCGCCACCCTCTCTTCTGCTGTTTCAGTTTCATTTCGCATTATCCCTGCATCATGATGAAGATGCTTTAATTCTTTCTTCAGGTTATCTTCAATTTCACCTACCTTTCTGGCAGCTTCCTTCTGAACATGAACCAATTCCTCTTCCAGTTCTGTAATTCTCTTCTGAGACAAAGAAAGGGTAGTATTTAACTTCTCTACCTCTTCTTCTTTTGCTTTTAATTGGGGCTGGAATATTCCTAAAGTACCTTCTTCTTGCAAGGCTGTCAATTGTTTCTTTAGTTGGGATAGAGAAACTTTTAAGTTCTCAATCTCTTTAGATAAACCTCGTTTCTCCTCCTGTAGGGCAAGAGAGAACCTCTGCAGCTCCTCCTTTGCTTCCTCAGACTCCTTGAGCTTTTCTTCTAATTTAGCATACTCACTTTTCACCTCCTTAGTCTGCTGAAGTTGAGCTTCAAGGAGCTGCTTTTGCTGACAGTCCTTCCTTGATATCACTTGGTTCAGGTCTTCTCTATATTGGATCAGTTCTGCATTGAGCTTGGCATTCTCAGAATTGAGATCATCCATATGACTTCTCAAGCATCGAATTTCTTCCTTCAGCTTATTATTCTCAGTAGCAGCATCCTGGATGAGTTGGTCTTTTTCCAGGATCACAGAGAGATGTCGCTCTTCCAGCTGTTGGTAATCACCTACTATACGGTCTCGGTCATCCTGGAGAGAAGACATGGATTTAACAAAGGAATTCAACTGAGCCTTCTGTTGCATGTTCTCCTTTTTCATGTTTTTCAGTGTTTCCATAAGCTGATTGGTTTTGTCAACAGCTTTTTTGTTCTCTTCTTCTAAAACAGTATTCTCCTCTTCCTCCTGGGACAGTAGATTTTCCAATTCTTTAATTTCTTTATCATGCTGCTGATGCAGTTCAGCAACAGCTACTTGGACTGCCTGTTCCTTGGCAGAAAGCAGGCTTATAATCTTCTGCTCTTTCATGTTTATTTCTTCATGCAGCCTACTGGTCAGTTGTCTGGAGGCCTGAAGATCTGTCTCTAGCTGTTCATAACTGAACTTACAATTTTGGATATCAGCCTCTTGCTGCTTTATGATCCCTTCCAAATTTTCTTTATTTTCCTTATATTTTTCTAAAGAGTTATTTAAATCAGTTGACTGGTCTCTGAGAATCTTCAGTTCTGATTCCAACCTAGCTAATTCATCCTGAGAACTACGGTATAGATGTCGAGTCTCTTCTAGCTGGGAAAAAAGTTCTTTGTTTTCTCCCTGTAGAGTATCACAGACCTTCTGCTGAAACTGGACTTCTGTCTGAGCTTTGCACTCCCAAATCTGCTTGTCATGTTCAAGCCTAGAAAAAGAGAGAAGGTCATTAATTACAGATTTCAAGGGAAAAGTACTTGATGCCTAAGGAACACATACTACAACATGTACTCAGATCTACAAGTGAATAAATATTCATAATTGAAGGTGTTCATCTTTTTAATAAAGAGGTATTAGCTCTACTGAATGTTCTGTATTAAAGGTATATTGCACCTAAGAATTCGTATAAAAATAAACTCCAAAGTATGTTGCTAATTTAGTGACATGACCTTGGACACTCTAAGGAGTGCCCCCAATTTTGTTTTTGCTCTAGACAAGCTGTTGTCTGGCCCCTTAATGGATTAATCTTGGTATGAGAGGCAATGAGGAGACCTGTCTCAGAGCAGAAGGATCCTACTAAAAATGAGAATACAAAGTGTGGGGGACACTGTTGTTTCCTGAGCTTGAAAAGTGATATAAAATTGGAGTTTGAAGAAAGTAACTCTAGCAGGCATATGCAGTATGAATTGATGTGGAATATGAGGAAGAGAAAAGAGGAGATCGTTTCAGAGGCTAAGGCAGTAATTTGAGAGTACAATAATATGCACTATGGTAAAAATTCAGACAAGGATAATGGAAATGAGAAGAAAGGAAGAAATCTAAGAGATCTCTCAATAGAAAGATGGGTAGAGAAGCAGATGTAAATTTTTCATGTTAATACAAGTTGTAGCAGAAAGTCATTTGCAAGTCATTTGCAAGAGAGCGAGAGAGACAGAAGTGAGAGGGAATACATCTTCGGGGAGAATTTAAACCAAAATCAGTCCCATAATATTAAAGGGAATAGAAGTAGTTTAAATAGAGACTTCCTTTGCCTTCAATTGCCTTTGGAAGAGCAAAAAAAGTCATTATTAATTTACCTGGAAATGTTGATCTTCAATTCCTCCATGTGGATGGACATCTGCCTAAGCTGATCCTTTAGAACACTGAAATTCTCTTCTTTAAGTCTAATTTCTTCTTCTTTGGTTTGAATAGCAACACTGAACTTCCTCTCCCATTTCTTGGCTTCATCTATCACCCTGTCCCGATCATCCTGAAGGGAAGACATGCTCTTAGTGAAAGCTGCAAGCTGGGCCACAGTACTATCCAAGTTTTCCTGAAGTTGCTTAACTTCCTTGTCTTTCTTGTTCAAAGTAACCTGAATCTCTCCAAATGTCTCTTCTAAGTAGACTTTTTCTCTATGCAAAGCATCCAGTTTCTCTTGCATATTCTTCTTCTCTTTCAGGTGTTTCTCCTCTACCTGCTCCAGTCTTCTCTCAAGATCTTCATCCTTTTGTTTCATTTGGCTTTTAACTGATTCTTTATTTGACTGAAGCTCCTTTTTCAACTTGAAATTGTCTGCTAGGACCCTTGCTGCTTCACTTTGAGTGTCATCTAGCAGTACTTTGAAGCTAGCTAATTCTGTTTCTGCCTTCTTGCGATGTTCATTGGCTTGAGCCAGATTTTCTTTGGTTATTTCCAAATCTTTCTGGGACTCAGTCTGAACAAATTCTAAGGCCTTAACAGTTCTCTCCAGAGCACTGATTTTCTCTTGGTACCTAATGCAATCCTTCTGCAGCTGCTTTACTTCTTGCTGTTTTTCTTTTAACAGCTCCTGAAGTTCCTTTGCATGACTTTTATTGCCAGGCCCTTTCTGAGCACCTTGTATTTTCTCCATATATTCTTTTCGTATTTCTGATTCCACCTTAGTTTTCTCCTTGACTAACTGCTGCTTTTCTTCTTCCAATTCACTCACACACTTTTTAAGGTTCTGCATTTCAGATTCTAGTAGCTCATTTTTGATTTGGGCATCTGTAACATCCTGATAATAATTCCCAATGCTTCCATTAAGTTCTGCTAATTGATTCATAAGCCTCTCTTCCAAATCATCTTTCTCTTCCTCTGCTGTCTCCTTTAGCTTGGTAACTCTGGCAAGTTCTTCTTGGATTTGCTGATTTAATGAGTTTATTTTGGTTACTTCTTCCTGAAGCATTCTTAGTTCACCATCCTTAGCTGATATTTGACTCAATAAAGCAGCTCTCTCATTTTCTAAAGTCTGGCTAAATTCCTTGTCTTTCTGCTTGTCCTCCTCTAATTCAGTGATTCTTTCTTTGAGCTGATCCATCTGCTGTAGGTAATTATTAATTTCATCATGTAAGCTGACATTCTCACTTATATCAGGCTTGGCACTGTTCTCTGAATGAATGGATTCTGAATTTTCAGACCTTGGGTTCAAACTTGGAGAGTTTTGCTCATGGGCCTCACCTGGAGCAGACTGGGTTGCCTCTTCAGTGACAACCATCCGGTTATCATGTTTCTCAGTGGCCTCCAGGCTAGCTTGTTTGGATACATTACCTTCTATCTGATGCTTTAAATCCTGAACCTCTTCACTTAAAGAGTCCTTCTCCATCATTAAAGCCTCAAACTCCTTAGAAAGGGTTTTATACTCTGTTTGGACCCTTTCTAGTTCCTCCTTCATGTCAGAATTGGAAGAAAGAAGTGCTTCCATACTATCTTTAGATGTACCTCCTGCAGGGTGTACCTCTGCTCTAAGCCTCTCATTCTCTTCTTCCAACTCTAGGATTTTCTGCTGTTTAGATTTAGCAAACTTTCTCATCTTTTCTTTCATCTCCTCCATTTCCTGTTTAGCTTCCTGCAACTGCTTTTCTGTTTCTTTCTTGTTTCCTTCTGTGCTTCTTAACTTGCCGTATAGTTCTTGCTTCTCTTGCCTCACAGTTTCTACCACATGCTGAATCCTTTCTGCCTCATTACTAACATTCTCATAGGACTGCAGAAGAATTTCATATTCCTTTTGTAACTCTTTGTGTTTCTCTTGCCACTCTGTGCTTTCTGCAATCTTAGAACATTTCAAAGATTCAATTTCTTTCACTAAGTTTTCCTTGTCTTCAGTAAGACCCTCCAGAGCTAATTTCAGACTTTGACAAGAACCATTGAGACTTTGATTTTCCATTAAAGATATGTCCATTTCTGCAATGAGTTTGTCTCTTTCTTCCTGAAAAAGAGCTAACTTGCCTAAGAATATATCTTTCTCCTTATTTTGAGCAGAAACTTGGTTTTCCACATCTGCCAGAGACTTGGTGAGATGTTCAATGTTATCTCTGGCCAAAGACAACTCCTCTTGCAGACGTTTGTTTTCTTTTAGTACTTCTTTTCGGGAAATAAGGGCAGCTTGCAGTTTCCTCTGTATTTGTTGCTTTCCTTTACTTTCTTCTCCAATCTCTTCTGGTTTCTGCTTCATTTCACAAAGCTCCACCTGTAACTGCTTTATCTTCTCATCATGTTCTTTGGCTTGCATTTCCAGTTCTGTATGCAGAGCCTTCACTAAATCCTCTTGTTCTGTTATCTCTGTCTGTACTTTAGTAAGGGCTGTTTCCTTCTCACTAAGCTGTCCAGAAAGGTATCTAACTTCTTCTTCTTTTTTGCTTATGAGTTTTTGCAGTTCATCTAGTTCAGGCTGTAATTCTCTTAAATGTTCTAATCCAGTGATTTCTAGTTGACTGCTTTCCAGTTGTTGCCTCAGGCTTTCTGCGTGGGCTTCAGCTTCATGGGACGCTGCCTTCAGACTTTGGATTTCTAAATTCTGTTTATTTATCTGCTCTTGTAACTGAAATACCTCTTCTGATTTTTTAGTCAGCTCACTTATTGTAGAGCTAACCTTCAACTCTAACTCTTCTTTCTCAGCCTCTATTTCTTTCAGCTGTGTCTTAATCTGGGCAATAGCAGTATTGCCCTGCAGACCATTTGTATCTCCAGGATGAGAAGGCCAGTCTGGGCACAAGTCAGACTCTGAAGCCAGTTGAGCAGGTTGCTGCTCTGTGGCTTTGAATAAAGGTTCTTCTAAACCTTGAGTGGGAGAACCTGGAACCTGCTGGCCACTGCCTGGGAGTTTTCTGTCCGAAGATTCCTTTACTTGAATCTGTAGTTGCCTTAGTTGGTCCCCAATATTCTCATTTTCCTTGCTTTGCTCATCAAACTGTTCTTGCAAGCGATTATAGTCATCCTTCTGTTGCTTGAGCTCCTCCCGAAGATGTCTTTCTTTCTCCTGTGCCTTTTTTAGAATCACCTTGCGAGAGGTTAATACTTCCTGTAGCTTCTTTTGAAGTTGCTCCTTTTCTTTTTCAAGGTCCACTATTTTTTCTTCCAGTTCTGGTTTCCAGTGTTCTCCACTACCTGCACCAAGTGGACTGATGGCTGCTGCTACTTTTACAGGTGCTGCTGACTCTCCATCACCTGCATCCTTGTTACCTGTGGTTAACTTTTGGATAACTGTTTGGTTTTCAATGATTTCTGCTTGGAGCAGATCTATTTGGTTTGTCTTCTCTTGCAAATTCTGATTCATCTGTTTGACCACAGCCTGTAACTGTTCTTCAGCTGCTGCCTTTTCTTCCAAATCCTTCCTTACATGCTCTAGTTCCACTTCCTTCTCAGATATTACCTGTTTTAAAGATATTACCATTTCTATTTCTCGGCACTTAGAAGTCATACATTTTTCTGAGTCCTTTTTGCTTTCTTTATCTTCCTCCATTTCCCTCCTCTCACTCTCACTGAGTGGGGTGTCTTTCCTGGGTTCATCTTTCACTTTGGCCAATTCCTCTTCTAATCTACTGACTCTCTGTAGAAGTTCCTTTCTGTTAATAAGAGCAGCCTGGAGCTTTCTTTTTCTCTGCTCACTTTCTTTCTTTACAAGGTCTAATTCATACTGAAGTTCTTCTTTACTTAGCCCTACTGGGTTCAGCTCATCATAATTCTGTTTAATGCCAGAAACAGTTTCTTTATCTTCTTCCACCTGCTCTTTTTTGGCCTCTTCAGCTCTGGATAATAAATTCAGCTGTTCTTTAAGAGTCTTAATTTCAACCCCAAGAGAAAACTTCTCTTCATTAAGCTGAACCATTTTCTCCATCATACTAAAGCTGATTTCTGTCACTTGCTGATCCTTCTCCTTGATGGTTTGTTGGAGGATTTCCACATCTTTCTTTTTCTCTAGTAAGAGTTGGTCCATTTTTGCTATTTCAAGTTCCTTCTGTGAAAGAGCCTGTAAAAGTTCTTCCACCTTATTTGAGATATACCTCTCACGGTCTGCCCCCTCGAGCACTTCACTTTCCTTCTTCTGCAGCTGGCTCTGCAGGCTTTTGATCACTGTACTCTGCTCGGAAAACTGAACCTGCACATCATCAAGTTCGTTCTGTAAAACTTCAATCTTTACATCTTTAGTTTTGGCTTCTATGCTGAGACTGTGGATCTGTTCAGTGAGCAAGTTGTGATGAGCAGTCTGGCTTTCATAGTCAAGTCTTCTTTGCCTTTCTGCTTCTGCAAGGTTCACTTCCAGTTGCTGTACCTGAGCCCTCAGTTCCGTTACCACACTAAGTTCCTTCACCTGAGAAAGAAGCTGGTCTCTTTCTTCAGACAAAGCAGTGAATGCACTATTGGTGTTTTCAGCATTTTTCTTAAACTCTTCAATCAGCTGGGTTAGGCTGCCTATTTCCTTAGCTTTCTCAACTAAATTTTTCTCATAGATCTCTTCTGCTTTATGAAGGTTTAGCTCAAGCTCCAAAATTTGAGCTTTTAGCCTTTCCAATTCATCCTGGTGATACTGACAAATACCTGATACCATAGAAGGGGATTTATCATCATCCTGCTTTGCTGATTTTAATTCCATTCCAGTGTCACTTAAAGATATTTCCTCAGATGTTCTGTGTTGGTATTTGGTGCTCATCTGTTCTTCTTTCTCAGTTGTTGGAAGACCTCTCTCTTCATTTAGCATGGGGGGAAAATGTTGCCCTGTATCTTCAAGCAATACTGTCATTTTAACTGGAGGTATTCCTTCACTCTCTGTCTGTTTCATTTCTTTTTGGTCAGGGACCTCAGGGTCACTGTCTGCCCTTTTGTCTTGAAGCTGCAACTTAAGGAATGCAATCTCCTCTTGGGCTTCTTTCATTTCCAACAATAAAGTGGATAGTTCTTTATGCTTCTGAGAAAATGTGTTCTCCAGGACATCTTGTCCACTTTCCTCAGCAGAAGAGCTGCTCTTGTTGAGCCTGGCAATATCAACCATGCTCATCTGTTTTAAAAAAAAGAAAGAAAAAGCCTCAATCAAATGTTTTATAGAAAAGAGCCTAAGTAGGGACTTCCCTGGTGGTCCAGTGGTTAAGACTCCGCACTCTCAATGCAGGGGGCCCAGGTTCAATCCCTGGTCGGAGAACTAAGATCCCACATACCGCAACTAAGCCCTCACGCCACAACTACTGAGCCTGCACACTCTAGAGCCTGTGCACCGCAACTAGAGAAGCCTGCGTGCTGCAACGAAGACCCAACGCAGCCAAAATTATAAATTAATTAATTAATTAATTTTAAAAAATTAAGGGAAATACACCTAAAAGAAGGGGCCAGTCTACAGTATGTAGATGACATATTAATATGTAGTTCCCACCATGGAGGCCTCAGATCAGAATACCATTTAAGTCCTTAATTTCCTTGGGACCCAGGGTTACAGGATCTTTCAGAAAAAAGCACAAATCTCAAAGTAACAAGTTAAATATCTGGGATATATTATAAACCCTGGAAGCAGACAGCTATCTGCAGATAGAAAAGAAGCTATATTAGAACTAAGCACCCCAAAGACCAAAAAACAAATCCTCGTACTTTCTTAGGCATGGCAGGATTTTGCGGAATTTGGATTCCAGGATTCAGACTAATGGCTAAGCCTCTATATGAAGCCACTAAAGGCCCAGATACAGAGCCATTACTTTGGACTGGGGAACAAGAAAGGGCTCTTAATAAGATCAAACAGACCCTCACCAAAGCTTTTGCTCTGGGTCTCCCCAATTTAAAAAAGCCATTTATCTTGTATATAGCTGAAAAACAGGGGACAGCTATGGGAGTCCTTGTACAAAAGCTAGGAGAAGTTCCTCAACCTATAGGCTATTTTTCCAAACAACTAGATTCCATGGCCCAAGGTTGACATGGCTGCTTCCGGGCGGTAGCTGCCACTGCTTTATTAGTGGAAGAAGCTAACAAGCTTACCTTTGAACAGCCACTGGAAGTCCAGACCCCTCATCAAGTACAAAAGATTCTGGAAATTAAAGGCCACCATTAGCTAACTGGAGGCTGCCTTACTAAGTAGCAGGCTTTACTCCTTGACTCCCCAGAACTAACCCTCAAAACTTGCCACACCCTCAATCTGGCTACTCTAATGCTGGCTGAAGGCCCAGAACTAACACATTCCTGCCTTGAAACCCCTGACTAGGTTTATGCCTGTAGGCCTGGTCTAACAGACCAGGCCATAGAAAACCCTGAGGAAGAATGGTTTACTGATGGCAGTAGTTTCATTAAAGATGGAGTCAGGAGGGCAGGGTATGCTACTGTGAGCACTTATAGTGTTATATAAGCAAAACCTTTGCCACCTAACACTTCAGCCCAGAGGGCTGAGCTAATAGCCCTAACTTGAGCCTTAACATTGGGGGAAGGAAAATTATAAATATATATACAGACTCAAAATATGCCTTCTGGGCTTCCCTGGTGGCACAGTGGTTAAGAATCCGCCTGCCAGTGCAGGGGACACGGGTTCAAGCCCTGGTCTGGGAAGATCCCACATGCCGCGGAGCAACTAAGCCCGTGCACCACAACTACTGAGCCCACTGCCACAACTGTGTTATATAAGCAAAACCTTTGCCACCTAACACTTCAGCCCAGAGGGCTGAGCTAATAGCCCTAACTTGAGCCTTAACATTGGGGGAAGGAAAATTATAAATATATATACAGACTCAAAATATGCCTTCTGGGCTTCCCTGGTGGCACAGTGGTTAAGAATCCGCCTGCCAGTGCAGGGGACACGGGTTCAAGCCCTGGTCTGGGAAGATCCCACATGCCGCGGAGCAACTAAGCCCGTGCACCACAACTACTGAGCCCACATGCCACAACTACTGAAGCCCGCGCGCCTAGAGCCCGTGCTCCACAACAAGAGAAGCCCACGATGAGAAGCCCGCGCACTGTAACAAAGAGTAGCCCCCGCTCGCCGCAACTAGAGAAAGCCTGTGCGCAGCAATGAAGACCCAGTGCAGCCAAAAATAAATAAATAAAATGAATAAATTTTAAATATATATATATATATGCCTTCCTTGTTTTACATGCCCATGCAGCTAATCTGAAAAGAAAGAGGACTTTTAAATGCAAAAAATTCCACTGTAACATATGGGGCTGAGATATTACAACTCATAGAAGTGCTCAAAAATCAACACTAGTAGAAGTCATTCACTGCTGTGGGCACCAAAAGGAAAATTCTCAAATTACCTAAGGGAACAGGACACATCGGGAGGCAAAGAAAACAGCCCTGATGCCCATACCAGGTAGAAACCAACATTGAGAATATCTGACAACAAACCACCTGGTTTCAGCAGACAATTAACCACCAATCCTCACTATTCAATATGGGCAGAGAAACTGAAAACTGGTTCTCCAGTTTGTTCTCTTGGATACCACAAGGTATAAAAAGCTTTCTGGGGCTTCCCTAGTGGCGCAGTGGTTGAGGTCAGCCTGCCGATGCAGGGGACATGGGTTCGTGCGCCGGTCTGGCAAGATCCACCTGCTGCAGAGCGGCTAGGCCCGTGAGCCATGGCCGCTGAGCCTGCGGGTCCGGAGCCTGTGCTCTGCAACGGGAGAGGCCACAACAATGAGAGGCCCGCGTACTGCCAAAAAAAAAAAAAGCTTTCTGGCAGGTTTTTGTTTTCTCATAACCCTTTTCTTTTCAGTCATACTGATTTAGACTATATTTTGTCTAGTACTCTGTTGTCTTCCCTATTGTTGGAAACCTGTGACTAAGACTTTTCGGTCCAAAAAGGAGACCTAGGACGAACAGGTCCAGACCTTCCATTCTAAAAATAGAGAAACATGTTGAACTTTAACCCCAAGATTAACAAAAATATACACCCAAACAGAATGGCTTCTTGGCAGGGGCGACATTGCCTCCCCTGTCAGGTCAACAGTTAAGGAAGCCCTCCCAAAGTAACCTGGTTCCTTCCCTTCCTAGGGCCTTTAATGGCTATTGTTGTTTTTCTCCTTTATAGCCCTTGTTTGTTTAACCTTTTGATTGAGTTTGTGTCTTCTAGGCTCTGACAATTTGAAGTAAGGCTCATGATGGCTCAAGGAATTCAGCCCATTCCAGCAGAAAGTGGCCCAGGTCCCACAGGTCCTTGGGACAGTCAGCAAGAGACTTCTATACCTCTAGGGGCTAGGGTCTGTGGCCCCTGTCCCCTTATGCAAGAAGAAGTTTCAGAAGAAGAGACCTTCGGTCCCTTACCCCTTAAGAATAAGGGTGTAGAGTCTCTCAGCAGGGGATGAGACAGGCTGGGACCTGGGACCCTTTGCTGCAGTGCTGCAGTGCTTGCACCTGGACAAACATCTCTTCGAGCAACAAAATACAAAGAAACTATATGGGACTAAAAATAACTGTGTGCATGTGCAGTTGGGGCAAATTCGGGACCCAAAAGATAAAAAGAGACCAAAAACACCCAACTGCCACTTTTGAAGACCTTGGAGCAAAAACAGGGTATTGGGAGCAAAAGCAGGGTACTGAGCATATGCCACAACACCACCTTAGGGGTGGGCAAACCACCTAAGCCACCCCTCCAGCAAGATCCCTGGACACACCCCTACCCTCACCCCATATAAGGAACAAGCTTGCCTCCCCTCAGGGATCCAGCCAGCAAGGGAACCTGTTACTTGTTCTCACTTCCCCTTGTTGCCCCAATAAAGCCTTGCCCGAAACAAAATATGATAGAGGCCTAAGAATTGGCTAGACTAGACTAGAAAGCTCATAGACTAGAAAGCTCATAAATAGACCTATTAATCATTTGTTTTCAACATAGGTACCAAAGCAATCCAATGAGGAAAGTAGTCTTTTCAAGAAATGGTGCAGAGACAATTGGATATCCATATAGGGAAAAAAATAAAACTTGACCCTTATCTTACACCACACACAAAAATTTACTGAGGTTCAGAGACTTAACTGTGAAAGCTAAAACTATATAGCTTGTGGAAGAAAACATAAGAGAATATCTTCATGACTTGGGGTTAAGCAAAGGTTTCACACACAGGAGAAAGAAAATTATAACCAGAAAAAAAATGATAAATATGATAAATAATAGACTTTATCAAAATTTTAAATGTCTGCTAATTAAAGAACATCATGAAGAAAATGGATAAGAAGCAAGCCACGGGGACTTCCCTTGTGGTGCAGTGGATAAGACTCCGCGCTCCCAATGCAGGGGGCCCAGGTTCGATCCCTGGTCAGGGAACTAGATCCCAAATGAATGCTGCAAATAAGAGTTCACATGCCACAACTAAGGAGCCAGTGAGCCGCAACTAAGGAGTCCACGAGCTGTAACTAAGGAGCCCACCTGCCGCAACTAAGACCCGGTGGAACCAAATAAATAAATAAATAAATATTAAAAAAGAAATTCTACTTGTAATAAAAAATATTCAATATGTGATTTTCAATTTAAAAAAATTAAAAAAGAAAAAGAAGCAAGACACAGCATGGGAGAAAATATTTACCAAACATGCCTGATAATAAATTGGCATTCAGGATGTATAAAGAATTACTACAACTTGATAAATAGGCAAAAAACTCAATTTTTAAAATGAGGAAATGACATGAACAGATACTTCACCAAAAGAAGATATACAAATGTCCAAGAATCTCAAGTAAACATGTTCAACATCATTTGTCATAGGGGAGATGCAAATTGAAACCACACTGACCTACCACTACACACCCATTAAAATGGCTAAAATTTTAAAAATTGATAATACCAAACCTTAGAGAAGATGCAGAGCAACTAGAACTCTCATATATTTTAGGTGAGAGTATAAACAGTATAATCACTTTGGAACAAGATCCGGCATTTCCCTATAAAGCTAAATATATTCTTACTCTATGGCCCAGAAATTCCTCAACTAGCATTTAATGAAGACAAATGAAAACATATGTCCACACAAATACTTGTACAAGAATGTCCATAGCAGCTTAATTCGTAATACCCAAAGCATAAAAAGACCAGTTATCCATCAAAAGGAAATTATAGCACAGTCATGCAAAAGGAAAATACAGTATATTCATAAAATGGAATACTTCTCAGCAATATAAAAGAATAAATTATGATACATACGATAATATAAATGAATCTCAAAATATGCTGAGTGAAAGGAGTTTTCTACAAAATAACACAAATGTATGATTACATTTAAATGATATAAAACATGCAAAATTAATCTACGGTGAAAATATAGAACATTGGTTCATCTCTGGAGGGGAGGAATGCGGTTGAATGCAAAAGGGTACTTTGTAGGGTGATATATCTTGATAGGGATATGGGTAACGCATTTGACAACACTCAATGAATGGTACACTTAATACCTGTACATTTCATGTTTTGTAAATCTCACTTCAAAAGAAAAAGAACTATAAACAAATATTAAAATCTAGTCAATGATATGCATGCCGAAATATTTAGAGAAAAATGTACTGATGTCTACAACTTACTGTGAAATGTACAAAAAATTAAGATGAATTGGTAGATGGATAAATGGATAGATATATGATAAAGTAAATACAGTAAATATTAATAGAATCTAAATGGTGAGTATGCAGGTGTTCACTACAAAATTCTTTGAATTTTTGTTTTTATTTTTATTTTTTGTTTTTTTTAACATCTTTATTGGAGTATAATTGCTTTACAATAGTGTGCTAGTTTCTGCTTTTTAACAAAGTGAATCAACTATACATATACATTTATGCCCGTATCTCCTCCCTCTTGCGTCTCCCCGCAATCCTCCCCATCCCACCCCTCTAGGTGGTCACAAAGCACCGAGATGATCTCCCTGTGCTATGAGCCTGCTTCCCACTAGCTATCTATTTTACATTTGGTAGTGTATATATGTCCATGCCACTCTCTCACTTCTTCCCAGCTTACCCTTCCCCCTTCCCATGTCCTCAAGTCCATTCTCTTCCTGTCCTGCCCCTACATTCTTCAGAACCATTTTTTTTTTTTAGGAGCTGGAGGAGTCAGGCTCCCGGACTTCAGACTATACTACAAAGCTACAGTAATCAAGACAGTATGGTCCTGGCACAAAAACAGAAATATAGATCAATGGAACAAGACAGAAAGCCTAGAGATAAACCCATGCACATATGGTCACCTAATTTTTGATAAAGGAGGCAAGAATATACAACGGAGAAAAGACAGCCTCTTCAATAAGTGGTGCTGGGAAAACTGGGCAGCTGCATGTAAAAGAATGAAATTAGAACACTCCCTAACACCATACACAAAAATAAACTCAAAATGGATTAAACACATAAATGTAAGGCCAGACACTATAAAACTCTTAGAGGAAAACATAGGTCCAACACTTATGACATAAATCACAGCAAGATCTTTTTTGACCCACCTCCTAGAGAAATGGAAATAAAAACAAAAATAAACAAATGGGACCTAATGAAACTTAAAAGCACAGCAAAGGACCACAAACAAGATGAAAAGACAACCCTCAGAATGGGAGAAAATATTTGCAAATGAAGCAACTGACAAAGGATTAATCTCCAAATTTTACAAGCAGCTCATGCAGCTCAATATCAAAAAAAGAAACAACCCAATCCAAAAATGGGCAGAAGACCTAAATAGACATTTCTCCAAAGAAGATATACAGATCGCCAACAAACACATGAAAGGATGCTCAACATCACTGATCATTAGAGAAATGCAAATCAAAACTACAATGAGGTATCACCTCACACTGGTCAGAATGGCCATCATCAAAAAAATCTACAAACAATAAATGCTGGAGAGGGTGTGGAGAAAAGGGAACCCTCTTGCACTGCTGGTGGGAATGTAAATTGATACAGCTACTATGGAGAACAGTATGGAGGTTCCTTAAAAAACTAAAAATAGAACTACCATACAACCCAGCAATCCCACTACTGTGCATATACCCTGAGAAAACCATAATTCAAAAAGTCATATACCACAATGTTCATTGCAGCTCTATTTACAAGAGCCAGGACATGGAAGCAACCTAAGTGCCCACTGACAGATGAATGGATAAAGAAGATGTGGCACATATATACAATGGAATATTATTCAGCCATAAAAAGAAACAAAATTGAGTTATTTGTAGTGAGGTGGATGGCCCTAGAGTCTGTCATACAGAATGAAGTAAGTCAGAAAGAGAAAAATTCTGTATGCTGAAACATATATATGGAATCTGAATTTTTTAGAGTTGCTGAAAAATGTCTTAACAAAACACTGGAGGAAGAAGTTGAGAATGGAAGAATAGAAGAGATTGGAAAGCCTAGATGCTAAAAACCAGGAAGCAAAAATTTTTATCAGTGCACAGTACTGCCCAGGAACTATGGGACTCTGCTGACCAATATATCTGTCAGTTTGGAAAGGTATAATCTTATAATGGAGATGAATTAATCCAGTTATCCCAGCTTGACACTAGTTAATTACGATCATCAAACTAACTCTCCTTGTTCTGATATTCAAGCTCAATAAGCAGCCTTCTGGTGATTAAAATCTAGCTCCCCGGAGACTTTTATAGAAGGCAGAGAGAATATACTGGCCAATCAACAGGAAATTAAACTTTTTACTGTTAACTGATTAATGTGGGCATTATGATTTCTACAATAGACTTTTAAGTTTGGTTAGACTGAATTGTATACTTTAAACCTGATCAAATCTCAGTCTACCAAAAACAAAATTGATTTCTCAACTGGGAAAGCTAATTATAAGATTAAAATTAATGACTCATCTCCAATACAGAAAGGCTGTAGAGGTTAGAAAGGCTCTTGAGGTTATGCTGCTCATTGTCTACTTTTTTCTCATTATTCATTGTTGGGACACTACTGTCTTTCATGATTCCTTTCAAATAGAATTGGCTCCAAAAAAGCATTGTATCAGGCAGAAAAGAGAGAAGGCTTATACTGCTTTCTGGAATATATTCAATTAGAACACCCAAGTATAGATACAGCAAAGACAAATAGATCATATTCATAAGAAGTACACATTTAATTACCTGTGTGCCCTCGTTAGAAACATCTGGCAAAGAAGTCTGAGATGCTATTTCATGTTTTAGCAACGTTGCCTTATTTAGAAATTGGTTGATTTCTTCGGATTTTTCCTGGAGTTGATCTAAGGAAAAGAAAATAAAATTGAAATGATCTTTGCCTCAAGCCTGAAACTTAGTGAGTTAACTTCTAGGTATACACCATATGCTGTTTATTCTAGTTCCGTTATCTTAATTAAAATTACGATGCCAATACCATCATTTTTATAAATTGTTTAAATGCTCTCAAGGACCAAAGGACATCTCAGTAAACCTCCTTCAAAGGTAAAATAAAACAGGTCTAGGTATTTTTTTTTAAGTCATTTTTCCTTGCCCCCTTGAAAATGCCCTTAGCGTTTTTTAATTTTATTTTCTTCACTCTCCACGTAAGCATTATAAATCCTACTGAGATGTTTTAAACATGAACATGGTTCAATTAAGAGAACATCATGCTCATGTAACACACTGTTCCCATGTAATGTCCCTTAAGGCTTTCTGGTTAATGTTCAGCTCTCTTCAATACAGATCTTCAATTTAATGCTTTCTAAAATCTTTCCTGTATGCCAATCTTTTAGAATTAAACTAAATCAGAGGCATGTATTACTTTAATAATAACACATTTTTTAAGAAGTTTTCTTTAAAAAGAAATTTTCACCTATAAGAAAAGCATTCAGATCCATCTTTAGAAGTAAAGATGACTCCACGCAACTCAGTCTCCCTACCTTTGCAGCTAGATCTGGCCTGAGCTTTCCACAAATTAATTCAAATCCTACTCATTTCAGTCAGTGAACCCTTCAGACCACAGTTATGTTTCACATAGGGTTCTTTTTAATGTCTGACACATTACTATCAATAGTTTTTAGTACTATAATAATAATTTTATTAAGCCAGATTATAACTTCAGTCAGAGATGGGAGAAATGCAACGAAGAGTTCAGAAGAGACACCTTTCTTAATCATTCTATTCATTCAATTGGTTTAAGCAAATGATGTCACTAAGAGATCCCTGAAATTTTACAGGGATGCTAGACAAATGGGCTAGACAAATGGGCTTCAAACGAAATCAAATACTGACCTTCCAGCTGCTGAATGACCTGAGCTGAATGAGCTGCCTGTTCACTCTTATCTTGGAGAAGCTTTGAATTTTGATCCTTTAGGGCATCACAGGCAGACTGCAGCTCTTGTTCAGTCTTTTGAAGACTCAAAATGTGAGAGGTCTTCTCTGCCATTTCTGTTTTGTGCTTCTGCTCCAAAGCACTGTACCGGGACTGCAGTTCAGCCTGGGCTTGACCTGACTGTTCAAGCTGTTCTAGAAGATGATGCATTTCTTCCTGCAGGTTATGGAAAGATAGCTTTCTCTCTGCCACTTCAAGTTCCATCTTTTCCATCAGAATCTTGGACTCCTGTCTTTCTGTTTCTATAGTGTTCCTTAAAGTACTCTGCTCAGCTTCTATCTGCTGTAACTGCTGGGAGAAAATCTAAGAAAAAAAGACAAAGCCTCATGAACAATAAATTCATTCTTTCATTTCAATAAGCATAGTGAAGAGGCTCTTCTAGGTGAAGCCCAGGCCTAGACACTCAGGACCAAACCTACAATTCCATAAGACCCTCTGTTTTTGCTTCTTGATACTTTTGACAGTTTCTATTCATATATATATTTATTTGTGTCATTAGCTTTTCACTTATGTGTCTCCCAATACAAAATTAGTTCAATAAGGAAAGGGACTGTGTCTGTTTTATCATCACTGTTCTCCAGCATCTAGCATAATATATGGCATACTGGGTACGTGGTACTCAATAAATACTGAATAAATGGATCCACTCCCTGCCCTCAAGGAACTCAGAGTTTAGTGAGAGAGTCACACTTAAACAGATCATTATAATACAAAATATTAGAGGCCATGAGAGAGATACTTATAAGGTACTAAAAGGAGCAGAGAAGGGAAACTTACCATAAAGTCACACATATGTAACTATCTCCACAGTACCTATCTAGTAAGTAGCACAACTGGGATTTGAACCTGACTATTCAATGACAGCCAGAAAGGGGACTCAGGGTCAGGGTATGGGTTCTGTTAGAACTGAAGATATGGGAACATGTTTCTATGCAAGAAAGACAGTCGTTCTCAAGGAGAGTTGAAAATTAAGAAAGGATATGACTTTCTCCAGCAGCATGCAGGACCCAGATGAACAAGCAGAGAATGTAGACCATAGTACTGATTCCACATTAGGATTTGGTTCCCTGGATGTGAAGGGGCAGGGACACAGGGAATCCAAGGGCTGGTAAAGGAGTAGTCCAAATGGTCAGTCGCAGATCTATACCAGATAAGGAAAGGAGCGAGGCCAAGAAAGAACCAACATACCAGAGCAACACATGAAAGGATCAAGGAATCTTAATGAGAATGAAAGTCAGGACAGCCTAAGAAAGGGAATGACAGGATGGGCTACAGTCAGGGAATAGGATACCTGAATTTAAGATTTTAGAACATCAGCATCCTTAATCACCTTTAAATTTAAGGGAATATTGCATGGTAGGATTATTTCAAACCAACATAAAGTTAAACAACAAAACAAACAAAGAAGGGACAGTACATAAAGCACAAGAACCATTGAAGACAGAGAAGGGGTAAACTGACAGAAAAGAAACTCCTTAGAGGAAAATATGACATTCTAAAGAAACTAGGACCCTAGACCTAAAATCACAAAGGAAAAGAGCAACAATAAAAGATGTGAAATGTAAGCCTCATAAGGGAAGGAACTGTATATATTTTGCTCATCACAGTATCACCACCACTTAAGCACAGGGAACTTGTTGAAAGAATGAATAAATGGCATCAATTCTCTGAAGGCTTTTAACAGGATTTTATACCTGCTGCCTGGCAAACTAAAGTGGAAATGAATACTCCCAAGACAGGTAGTAGAGATCACAAGGCAGTACCTGGTTTCTCTGTTCGGCAGCAGTCAGCTCCTGTTGCAGCAGGTCCACAACCTGAGCACGGCCCAACAAGGCTTCTTCATGCTCCTCAAGCTTCCTCTGCAGCACCCTCAATTTCTGAGAAGAAAACGTTTAGACATAATGTGCTAACACATGAGCATCATTATCTGCTTACCTTTCAAAATGTCAGGTAGACTTGTGTACTTAAGATTTTTAGATGTTGAGGATGACAGGTTAAAGGGCT
This sequence comes from Lipotes vexillifer, assembly GCF_000442215.2. Taxonomy (NCBI): domain Eukaryota; kingdom Metazoa; phylum Chordata; class Mammalia; order Artiodactyla; family Lipotidae; genus Lipotes; species Lipotes vexillifer. The sequence continues at coordinate 494,342 of NW_006776601.1, read as the reverse complement.
GGACACCAGCATGCCATGCTTCCCATTCAGCAGCAACAAAGAATCTCCAAAAATGTCTTCTTCAGAGCACCAACAACAACCAAACTGACACAAGGAAGTCCCTGAATTAGGGAATCTTTTTAATAATTAGATATTTATTACACATATCCACTTTTAAAATTATATAGTCACGTTCTGTACCTAAATAACATAGGTACACGTATATCCCACTCACCAAAGAGAATATTCTCTATAGGCAAGAACCATTTCTCTTCTAGTTTCATGCATGGGACAGTCACTTGATAAACATTTGTTGAATGAATAAGTCAATTATACAGGTACATATTAATATACTCCTTTAAAAAGTGCTATATAAATTAACTTTATTTAGTGGTATATTCTGAAGGATTGCCTAGAATTTGGAAGAAGTTTTCACTCAAAAACAGTTAAATGAATCAGCTATGAAATACCACTGGAGGGGTACCACACTGTACTACATACTAAACAGAAACAGATACTTTTGAGTTAGTCGATGATAAACTTAAAAACAATGAAGCCAATTTTCAAAAATTACTCAATGAATTAAAAATAATGAATGAGTTAATAGAAGACCTTATGGCTTCAAAATCACTGCTTTTTATCTTTAAATTTTCTAAAGTGTAAAACTGACTTCATTGTTTTTGAAGCTTTGGATCAGGTTTTCAATGCACAAAGGTAGCTACAATCAGCAAACTGAAGAGAAACCAATTTCTGACTACCACATACATTTGCCAATTAAACTCAGCTTTTGAGTAGTGACATCCTGATTAGAGGGGTAAGAGGCAAGGTAAGGGAAAATAAATAAGCAATATGCAACAGAAGAGAAGAACACCGAAAAGAAGGCAATTAATGAGCAAACCCAGACCAAGTGAAGAGCAGTGGGTAAGGGTGGAAAAGTGGCTGTGATAACTTAATTAAATGTTAACCGAAACTACAATCATTCTACTAGGTTTTAGCAACACACCTGTTGCATCTCTGTTTCCACATCTGCCTGGGTTACTAACTGAAGAAGCTCATCTTCATGAAGACGAACTTGTGTCTCAAAGCGGGCATCTTTCTCTCGGACCACCTGCTGCATGGAACTCAACTGAAGACACACACCAGAGAAACTATACAAGTTACACTCCCAGAATATCACACAAACAAAACTCACAGACTATTCTCCAAACACAGACACTGAGAATTGATAGACAATAAGGTTTTCAGATTAAATTTTGAATGCCAAGGATGAGAATTTTGGAAGAGAGATAGGCTTTGATGCTAACTTCGGAATGAGAGAGAAAGCCTACCATCAAATTCAGAAGTCAGCCTAAACATAAATTTTGAATAAAAACTGTATTTGCATGGTTAATAGAAGTGTTTAAATATACAAGAGGTATATTTTTAAAAGATCTAAGGAGATTAGAATATTAAAGATACAAAGTTAGATTCCTGTTAAGCCCTAGACAATTCTTTGAATATCACACTCACGCTCAAAAACTTTCAGTTTATAAATATAAACTTCAAACTAATGCATCTTTTACTCAAGATTCTCTACAACTGGAAACACAAATCTTTCTTTCAGATCTCATTTTCAAAGAATTGCTTCTACCAAAGAACTCGGTATATTTCCATCCAAATCCACACCACCTCCCCAGACAGCTATTTTCAACTGTCATTACTTTCAGGCTTCTAGATCACCCTCATTTGTAACTGGCTCTTAACAAAATGAAATGGAAATAAATTGACTGGTTGTGAATTGCTCAGTAGCAGTGTTTTTGTTTTGTTCATAGGTTGTGTGCATGCGTGTGTGTGTGTGTGTGTGTGCACGCATGCACACCTGCTTATTCATTTCCTTAAGATCTGTGGTTAAGCATGCCAAACAGCTCTTCGTGTGTCCATTTTGCACAGGTCCTTCAACTACTGTTGATTTTTCAATTTGTGACACCTTGAACCAACCTTGGCTCTCCTTCGAGGTAGGAGAAAAAAAATCTTCATAAATCTTTGATTATCTGAATTCTGAAATCACTATGAATTTGAAATCCTATGTTTCAAATGTATACGCATTGGAGTCCTTCATGAGCCAAACACATCTACACATCCTTTCCCATAAATGTACCATATTCTTTTTCCTGAGACTTTGCTTACAGCATTCCCCACAATTGGAATACCTTTCCCCACCTTGTTGAAACTATATTATCTATCCATCATAGTTTTATCTAAATCCTGAGTTTTCCATGTAACCTTCCTTGGTTGTCACATGCAAGTAACCCCTTTGACCTCTCAAAATACTTTCAGTTTGTATTGTTGTTTGCGATGCACATTCTGAATGGCTTGTATTGTGATGAATTTGTTAATTCACATAAATGTATTAACGGATCCATCATAGTGTGTGTGTGTGTGTGTGTGTGTGTGTGTGTGTGTATCTTGGCTTGCCATGTTTTAAGCCACTCGGTAAAAATATTTTGTATTTCTCCATCCTACATTGTATAAAGTGTACAAAAAAGGACACAATAAAAGCTAATAGGTAAAACTAAGGATTTTAGGATATCCAGTTTTAAATGTATACACAGCAGTGGGTCATCCACAGACAGAGAGCACCACTAATACTACAAGTTATCAATAAAGTAAACACAAAACACCCAATGGATAAGATTAGCTATTATACAAAGGCACTTGAGGGAAAAGAGAAAAAAAAATGTTTCTTAAGTCAAAAGCATTCCCAAAGGAAAAATATGAGTGGGTGGTCAAACTGGAAATTTAGAAAAATAGAGATAAAGAGTTGAGGATGCCAGTCCAAACAGTCTGGTCCTGGTAGCAGAAATAACTATGAAGAAGAAAGTCACATACTGGTGCCTTTTAACATTGAATCACATAACCTATACCACTTTCTCATTACATAATCACTAAGTAATGTTCTGACTATAACTTAACTTATCATTAAGATTTTACTATAAAGAAATAATGGACCTAATCACTTGTATTTCTTTTGGTTTATCTAACAGTCTCTTTTGAACTTAGCATAAGCTCATTCCTTCCTAAAAGACAGAATCTCTGTGTGCTATTAAAACCAAGTTTCTGGGCCTGTAGAACTAAGAAACAGCCATAAATTAAGCTATGGTGTATTCATCAAGGTAAATAACACTTCTAATTTCTTCTACTATCACACCCTTCTAATTTCTACTTTAATATTCTAGCTACTATACTTTCATCTACTAAAGTTTTAAAAATAGACTGTCTGAATTGACTTGTCATGTAATAATCTTAAACTTTCATGATTCTTTATTCTAATGATTCTGAGGTACCTTCCACCCTACCTGAGCAGCTTGCTCTGCCTGTGTCTGGCTGAGCTGGGTTTGCAAAGTGCTAATGAGTTCCTCCTTCTCTTGGAGCTGTTTCTTCATCATTAAAAATTCTTCCATCTCTGTTGAACTCTTAGCAAACTGAAGACATAGAAGAAAAAAATATTTAAGCAAAAGAATTGGCACTCTTAATTCTTGGACCTCCCTTTCTCATTTGCCCTAAATACCTACCAATATCCTTCTAATTTCTGCTTAACATTGAAGGGAATTGATGTACTGTGGGGTTTTTTTTTTAAATTATCCAAATTATTTGTCAGAGGAAAACAGAAACAATAGCAGCAGCTGTTCTCTGAATCCTCACATAGAACCAGACAGTACAACTAGATAATAAAATCAAAAACCCATGGACAATATTTACAATAAATTAGGAAGGTAGTACCACAAACCCCAAAATACAAGTAGGTAGAGACAAGCCACCAAAAGACTCTGGTATTAGAGTCTGTACAATAGGAAGAAGGCAGCGACAGAGCAACATCTGATGGCCTTGAGAACAGGAAAACCTCCAAATAGCCAGTAAATTCTTATTGGAAAGCACAGTTGGCCAATCTTAGAACAACAGCTTAAATTGGCAGGGCTTTCCCATTCTCCAATACTGGCTGAATGCAAGGGCTCCACAGAAAAAAGGACAGAAGTGCTAGAACAATCTGGCCCAGCTGAAGTCTCAAAACTAACTCATCAGGGCTGCCTTCCAAGACAACGACTGCACCAAGAAAAGACTTCTAGGTGTGAAATAGAAATTAAACAGAATAGGGATAACAGAAATAGAAGACAAAGGGCTATACACGTGCTATAGTATTCATTATCAACTATGATATATTCATATATCAATTCATGTGGCTATCAAGGGCTTGAAATATGCTTAATGTAAATGAGAAATTTAATTATTAATATTATTTAATTTTAATTAACTTAAGTATAAATTATTTTTCCATTAACTATAATTGTGTTTTGGTATGATTATATTTCACTTTACTTGTTGCATCACATAATATACTGCTGAATTGTTGTGCAAGTAATAAGTGTGCATGTTGCTCCTAGTGTTAACAATAAACATACCAGCTATCTAGCCAGTGGCAATGGATTGATTCCATTTAAATAATTTTTTTCCTACACACCTATGTGATGTGTTTATTAGAATATTTTATGCAGAGAGCATGAATAACAGTTGATACCTATGTAAATCATAATTGATAATTAAAATATAAATACTTATTTTTATTGAATTATTTTTCTAGTTCAAAAATAAGTATAGACACACTTTTAAGTTTAAAATAAAGGTGTACTACCGATGCATAGTTCATTCCTTTTTATTTCTAAGTAGTATTCCATTGTGTGTTTAAATATTCCCCTGTTGATAGACACGTTATTTCTAGTTTTTGGTTTCACAAGTAAAGCTGCTATGAACATGCATATACAAGTCTTTATGTGGACATGTGCTTTCATTTCTCACAGATGTAGCTTTAAAGCTGATATGTTTTTCAAAGTCAAATTAACAATTCTAAATAATTAACCAGTTTCTAAACGTGGATGCAAATATTAAAGGAAAATGACGTTTCAGCACTCAGTTCAGTTATTAGAAAGTTTCTATATATGTATGGAACAACTTGAGTATATGAATCTATTTTCTCAGCTGGAAATTTTATGAAATCTAAACACAGATGAAGTATTTCCAATGAAAACTTAGCATCCAAATTGATATATAATATAAAATACACACCAAATTTCAGACTTAGTGCAGAAAAAAGATTATAAATTTACACAAAAATAATTTTATATTAATGTTAAAAGTATATTTTTAATAAATTGAACTCAATGAAATATATTGTTAAAATTAAGTTTACCTGTTTCTTCTTTACTTTTTGTAATGTAGCTGCTAAAAAATTTAAAATTATACACATGACCCACATTATATTACTACTGAGCCAGTTTGGTATGGACCAGAGTGAAGGGCAGGAAGAAGAAAGCCAGGAAATCTCAGAAATCCACCTGCCTTATCTTTGAACACAACACAAAAACAACAAAAGAAAAAAGTCTGTTAAATAAAAAAAGTTTTCCTGAATCAAGCCTCCTTCTAAAAGTTTAGGAAAATTAATTTCACACAAAAATAAGAAACATAAAATGATCAAGGTCAAATCCCATCCAAAGTTATTATTAAAAAAAAGAAAACTAAGGAGCAGGTGAGAAAAGCATACCATAGGCATGCTCAAAAAACAAATCGAGTATGGATACCAAAGGGGGAAGTGGGGACAGGATGGATTGTGAGATTGGGATTAACATATATACACTACTATGTATAAAATAGATAACTAATGAGAACCAACTGTATAGCATAGGGAACTCTACTCAGTGCTCTGTGGTGACCTAAATGGGAAGGAAATCCAAAAGAAAGGGGATATAAGTATACATATAGCTTATTCACTTTGCTGTAGAAACTAACACTACATTGTAAAGCAACTATACTCCAAAAAAAGTAATTAATTAATTTAAAAAAAATCAAAATTGCAATTTATTTCAACAGGTGTTAAAAAATTAAATTATACAAGACATGAAAGAATAAAATTAAAAAATGAGAATTAGAAAAACTCAGAAATGAGGTGACAGAATTCATGAAAACTTTGATTCTTCTGAATCAAAATGACTTCTGAAAATTCATTTCAGAAAAGAACACAAAACAAGAAGGAACACAAAAGTAAATAAACATAAAATAGAATGCCTTAAATAAAATATGAAAAAAAAGGAAGAAACTTTTGAAAATGAAGAGGTAAAAAGGAACCAAAAGTGACAAAATGGAAGATAATCAAAGATAGAACATATGGATAATAGAAGTCCCCAAAGAAGAAAACAGACTAAATATTACAGCTATATAATTCAAGAAAACTCTTCTGAAATAAAAATGTGCAAAACCAAATACTGAAAAAGCATACTGGGTATCTACAAATATCAACCATGGATGACAAACACCAATGCACAGTCTAGTAAAATTACTAGACTTAGTGGGGAAGGAAGGAAGGGAGGAAAGAGAAGGAAAAGGAAGAAGGAAGGAAGGAAATTGATAGATTCATAGACAAATATTATAGAACTAATGTTATTAGTCATATAATAATCCATTGGGCTTTAGTGATTTGTTAACTTAATGATTATGAGGTGACTTACACCCCTACCTGTGTAGCTTGCTCTGCCTGTGCCTGGCTAAGCTGGGCTTGCAAACTGCTAATTAGTTCCTCCTTCTCCTGGAGTTTATGTTTTATCTTTTCTACTTCCATCTCTTCTTCTGTAGAACTCTTGTCATGCTGAAAACGCAGGAGATAAAGTCATTTAAATAAAAGAATCTAATTTGCCCTATACAGCCATTTGATTATAGTGTTATCCAACTAATGGGAGCAAAAAATAACACCTGACCTAGCAACAAGGAAGGAATCTTAGAGTTTTCCAGTTTCAGTATGGCCAAGTAGTTCCTATTAGAACCATCCTCCCTCAGATAACCACTATAAACTGGACAATATAGAAAAACAGCTATCTGAAAATGCTGGAGAACAACCAAAAGCAGGAAGATACCAGAAGGGAGTCAATACTTGGAAGAAATGGCACCATGTTTCCCATTTTTATAGATTTTAGTCTGAGGACAAAACCAGTCTGTGACATACAGGACTAAAACATAACAGTCTCACTGCCTTGAAGAACAAGAGGACAGAATTCAGGAAAACACAGCTGCTAAGTGAGGGGCAAAGCATCATAAAAGAGACAGTGGCAGGGAGGGGGGAGGAATTCAAATATTTCAATAATCTATTTTTTCCCAAAATCTATTCCTTCAACTGAACCAGATTCTACCTCCCATCTGAAGTCACCACCAGCCCCTACCCCCCAAAATGAACCTAGCCTGCTTATTGGAACCACACAGAATAATTTTACACTTTCTTCCACATAATAGTCAAGTATCTGAGGACTGCCATCATTTCTTCAACTACGCTTTCCAGAGACTATCAAGCTCTGTCATGGGTATACAATAGTTAAAGAGCTGCTGTGACTGATTGCTGGAACTTAGAAATCATTTAATCCAACCCTTTTATTTAACAGAGGAAGGAAATGAAGCTACAAGATGATAATTTGTTTAAGGTCTCAGAGCTTTAAAAAAAAAAAAAGAAGGCAGAGTATAAAAGGGATGATTTAAAAATCTAACAACATAGCAGAGGGAAAAGTTAAAAGAAACAAAGCCACATGAGGAGAGACAGGTTGGTGCTACCACAGCCAGGGGGAAGAAAGAATAATGAGAGGAAAAAAACAAAAAGTAAGAAAAGAAGAATCAAAATGAATACATTAGTTGAGAAGAGTAAAAGAAGCTTCTAAAATAAGCTTTGAGAGGTTAAATAAGGCTATCAATTAAGGAAAAGTAGTATCTTCTGAGCATTACACCCAGGAAGGAAAGACGAACCACAGTACTAGTGAGCTAACTAGTGACCCCAAAGGTTGTGCCTAGAGAATTGATTAAAATCTCATTTCCCAAGGATTTTTTGTGAATAAGAATACTAGTGGGTCAAAAAATAAAACAGGGTGAAATCTAAGAAAAAATTAAAAGGTTTCTTATGCAGAGTTACACCTAAGCCAACTGGTAATGTGTACTGTGATGTGCTGGCCTCTCTGTATTCTATACCAAACTCTCCAAACAACTGAAGTTTCTTGTTCTCTAACTAGCTGACTGAATGTGAATATTTGGGGTTTAACCATAGAGGAAAGGTAATAAGAACAAGTATTAGGACAATGCTCTATTCCTTAAAAGGCATAGGCACTTTCCTCACTCCTCTCTCCATCCCCAACCTTGGAAGTTTTTGTTGGTGGCAGTTATAAACCTAGAGAGCATCACTTAGAGGAGCCCAAAGTAATCTAGCTGATTAAGCCCACAATGCATGAAACTTTAATATACTATTATGTGGCCATATAAAGACAAAGAATATTCTGTATCAAGTCACTGAACTAAAGAATTTCAGAGGTGGGAGAAACCTTAGAGTTCACCTAGTTTAATCTTCTAACTAAAGATAAAACTCCTCCAAAAGCTATGTGCCTCTCCTACTTAAATGCCTCAATTTAATTTTTGTTTCTTCCTGTTAGCCTTTTTAACTCCCTGAAAGTCTAGGTCACAACTAATATTTAATTTCCATATGTTCTGTTGGCCTTTTATTCTGTGTTTGGCCCATAGCCCAGCTAGACTGCAAGTTCAAAAAGAAAGGACAGTACTGGGGACTTCCCTGGTGGTCCAGTGGCTAAGACACTGAGCTCACAATGGAGGGGGCCTGGGTTCGATCCCTGGTCAGGGAACTAGATCCCACATGTCACTACTAAGAGTTTGCAGGCCGCAACTAAAGATCCTGCATGCCGCAAATAAAAGATCCCACATGCCGCACGAAGATCCCATGTGCTGCAACTAAGACCCAGCACAGCCAAATAAATAAATAATTTTTTTTTTTTAAAAAAAGGACTGCACTGGGTTTCCCTGGCGGTGCAGTGGTTGAGAGTCTGCCTGCCGATGCAGGGGACACGGG
>NW_006776601.1:417547-485235 GCF_000442215.2 Lipotes vexillifer | reverse complement strand
AAAAAAAAAAAAAAAAAAAAAAAGGACTGCATTTAGCACTGTATTACTTTAGCTTCATAAATTTTTGTGATTAGTGAAGATCTGCTATAATGAGAGCCTTTTTCTACTCAGAAAATGTGTATTATATCCAGTCACCATACCTTGGAGAGTTGCTCCTCTGACTGAGGTTCTGTGGACAGAACAGTCCCTCCTTGTGCCTTCATCTCTTCTATGTGTTTATTCAAAGAAGTTAATTTGGCCTTAGCATGAAGTTTCAGTTTTTTAATTTTGTTATCAGCAGCTTTTCTTTCTTCCTGTCAGAGAACAATGATGGTAAATACACAAATGTTTATTCATCACTTATCCAGCATATAACAAGTTATTCTCAGTAGGCATCATCTTAGACTAGTAGGGAAATAAGATTCTCTAATAATCTAAATGAAGAAAAAAATCAAAGTGACTGTTATGTCTTTTATCAAGTGCTTGGCAAGAAAGGACAATGGTACCTGTAGAATTTCATCCTTCTGCTGTAGTTGAGCATCCTTCTGTCCAATGATTTCTTTTAGTTCCTGCACCAACTGCTCTGCATAAGCCAGGCGCTCCAGAACATCCTCTTGTGTTCTATCATTAAATTCCATGTCAGATTCTTGGGGTAATTCCTGGTATTTAGATAAAAAGTTGCCAATTTACAAGGGAAAAGGTATCAGCTTCCAAACAGGAGGCCCTTCATTCCAACTTTATCTTATCTCTTGTCCAACTCATATCCTTACTTAAGAAATCTTTCCGAGGAGATGAGGACCCAGGGGCAGGGTATGGGTTGGAGGAAAGGAGGAGCCTTAGTTGTCAAGAATGGGGCTTGGCTTATGTAAATCTTGTAGCCTAGTGGTAAAATTCCCGGGGACTGAATGCCCTGGGCTGTGGAAGTCCTCCAGAGATGTTGGTTGGATATTATAATAAGAGTTGTTTGGAGGGGCTGAGATTTGTGGAAAAGGAGGGGGTGTGGAGGATGGTGGAGGGTGGAGGAGGGGGAATGGGTAGGGAGGGGGAGCAAAGTGAGCATGTGTGTACACTGTAAGCCATCTAAGGCTGTGCAGGGATGGACAGGGACACGCTCATACTTATCTGGCAGAAGAAATAAAAATAAAAAAATTTTTAAATTTTAAAAAGAAATCTTTCCAATAATTACCCAATATTAGTTATGACCCAATATTATTATTAACCAATAATTATTATCATAGCCATTGCAATATATATTAAGTATTTTGTAAATGTTAACTATTTTACAAACATTATCTCATTTACAGTCTTATCATACTAATTTTACCAAAGAGAAAAATAAAGGGAAGCAAAGATCACAAAACATTTAGTGGAAGAGCTCAAAATTTAAAATTAAGAGAGTAGCTGAATAAAATTCTCTTAATCACCAGGGAATACTGCTTCTCTTTCAAGAAAGTGAAAGGACTTTTTTTGAGTCCTATGTGACCTTCAAACAATACAATACAAACTATAAGAGAAGTGATAGATGAATTTACAATAGCAAACAGATGGTCCGAAACCCAAAAGGTGCTCCAGTTCCACCATTTGTTGTTTCAAACCTTTCCTGTGAAACAGGAATACATATCCGAGGAGTTAAAATAATCTAGCACTAAGTAAGCCCCAGGGGGACAAATGAGGACAATCTAATCTCATCCAGGACTTGATTCCCATCACTGTGTCTCATAGGCTACAAACTTACAGGAAAAGGATAATTTACAAAGTCTCAATATTTTTCTTAATCTTCTCTTCCACCTAGCACAAGGAAGGCTGCTCACACCCTTCTACCTTAAATTCTTGTCCTCAGAAGAACATGGAACATATTTCTCATTAGTTTAATTCAGAACAGAGCTACTCACAGGTTCTAAGGAAGCCCTCATATTCTCATCAGTTTCATCTCCTGATAATTCATGCAAAACAACATTTGCTAATCCTGACAATCGGCTCAGCATTTCTGCAAGAAAAGAAAACATAACAATCAGTCAAACAGATACATGCTTCTCCTATGATGGCAACTATCATTTATAAGTTAAATAAGAAAACTGTGCAGGTGATATATACTAGACACAGACTACATCAGGATGTCTTAAAAAAGGCATTTCAGTATGTACGCTGTAGTCAAACACTGTTCTTTTCAGTGACAACTACACAGAGATTTTAATCACCATCACTAATGTTTTAAAAATGAAATACAAATACATGATTGTTTAGTGGAAAACAATACACCTTACAGGTTACCTTTAATGCCTTTTCTTTCATCATAATTTCACTGGCAAACATGGAGTTCTAACTATTGCTTCCCCTGCCAGACTATTATTCACTTCTAATCTGTCATATACACCCCATAATTCAACAAAATTTTTCTTTTTTTTTTTTCTTTTTTTTGCGGTACGTGGGCCTCTCACTGTTGTGGCCTCTCCCGTTGCGGAGCACAGGCTCCGGACGCGCAGCCTCAGTGGCCATGGCTCACGGGCCCAGACGCGGGGCATGTGGCATCTTGCCAGACCGGGGCACGAACCCATGCCCCCTGCATCGGCAGGCGGACTCTCAACCACTGCGCCACCAGGGAAGCCCCAAATTTTTCTTTTTTATGTGCCTCATGAACCTGTTCTTTCAGGAAGCTTTCTCAGTAAACCATGTGGTTTCACTAAAATTTAAATGTAATTCTTGTTCAAAACATATAGCATTAAATGGGTACATTAGAAAAAAGGAAGAATGACTAAAATCAGTAACCTATGCTTCTTCTGTAGGAAACTGGAAAAAGAAGAGCAAATTAAAACAAATTTAAGCAGAAAAAAGAAAATATTAGAGCAGAAATTAATAAAATTGAAAATAGAAAAATAAAGAAAATCAGCAAAACTAAAAGTTGATTCTTTGAAAACATGAATAAAATACATAAAGCTCAGTCAGACTGACAAACAAAAAGAGAGAAGACACAAATTATCAATATCAGATGTGAAGCAGGAGAGAGACATCACTACTGACCTACCATACATTAAAAAGTAATAAAGGAACACTACAAATAACTCTATACCCATAAATTCATCAACATAGATGAAACAGGCCAATTCCTTGGAAGATAACAAGCCACCAAAACTCACTCAAGAACTGACAACCTGAATACACACACACACACACACACACACACAAGCACACATACCCTTTCTCTCTCTCTTCCTTTTTCCTTCATTATTTATTTAATCATTCATTCAGATCAGTGTCACTTGTCAGTCCATAAACTCCTTAAAAGTGAGAATATTAACGTTTTGATAGGAAAAATCAAAATAAACTGGACTATCATAGCATTATTATAAGCAATTATGCTGAGTGACAAAATATTATTCGGCTTTTAAAATCCTCAGCAGGAAGAAATGTAAAAGCTATTGCACAAAATAAGCACTTGAATAAAACTAGTCTCTGCTATTCCACGCAGTAACAGTGTTTAGGGCAGCCATGGTCATTAATTAAGAAATGGCAAGACCTTTGTTTCTATAACAGGTTACTTAGATAAGCAGCATATAGCATTTGGAAAAGACGTGTGAAACAGGAAAGGAAGAGAGAACCACTAGAAGGGCAACATAGGATCATATATAATTACATATATAATTACTGAAAGGGAAACACAAAGTCATATATAAGTGCATTGTGACATCATAATCAGTCACTCATCAGGTTATGAGACTCACTACAGTCAGCTAAAAAACAAACAAAACTCACCAGGACACAGACTCTAAACTTTCTTTTTAGCTCTAGACATTCAATTTTCTATAGTAATCATTAATGAAGGAAATTAACACTATAACTAAAGAGTATTTATTAGGCACAGAAATATGTACTAATCAAATAGTCATAGTAGAACCTAACATATCAAGCAGAAGCACTTTATCTTCAAATTTTTCAGACACTGTTGGGAATAAGCAAAAGGAAAAAAAAAAAACAACCGATAGGACTCTGAGAAGATGGTAATAGCAGACAGCATAGCTTTTGGATCTTCCTAAATTCCCACATAAAAACAGACGAAGCAATTAAATAACAAAATTAAAAACCCATGGACAGCCTTTACCAAAACGAACAAGAAAACAAATAAAATGAGGCAAAGTTTCCCACAAACTCCAAAATAAACATGGATATAGAAAAAACACCAAAAGCCACAAGATCTGTGTATCACTGTCGTCCATGCAGGAGGAATAAAGGGAAGCAAAGGGTAGCAGAATGTGCCACTCACTCCAAAATATGTCACTTGGCAGAAGGATTATTTTGAGCTAAAGCACTTGAAAAACAGCAGGTACAAGTAGGGTGTGCTGATCTCCCATTTTTCTCCCTGAAAGGAAGAGATAAAACACCCATATGGAAGATGTTCTCTCTATACCAGGAAGAAAAGTAATATTGTTGTCTCCAGGGATGGGAGCTGAAGCCAAAAGAAATCTGTAAAAACAAACCTTGTAAACTAACCCTTATCTCCCAAGTCACTGCTCTATGATTAATGACCTCCTTCTGTTTTCTCATTTTCACAATTTACTACTGTTTGACCAACTCATTGTATAGATGTTAGATTCTAACTGCTTCTTTGGGTCTTCATTTCCTTATAAGGGCTCCCATGCCACATAAAACTGATATTAAATAAATCTGTATGCTTTTCTCCTGTTAATCTTGCCTATATCAATTTAATTCTCAGACCTAGCCAAAAACCCTTAGAGAACAGAGGCAAAATTTTATCTCCCCTACAGAAACTGTAAGAGCACAACAGACCTAATACCAAGAGAACCACAAAAATTCCAGTGGGTATTCACTGGAAAATGTGTCCAGCCAATTCAAGAACAGTAGCTGGAAAAGGGAAATGCATCCCCACTCCAACAGGTAAGTACAAGAAACCTGCAAGGTCTGAAGTGGCTAAGGCAGCGCAGGCCACATTAATTCTCCAACCGAAGAGCCAGGGCTCTTTTTCAGAATAGGGCCTCCACTGAGGAGAATTTTCTGAGAGTAGAATGAAAAATCATCAAGACAGAATTAACAGAGACCAAAGGAAGATCCATATAAAGATAAAATGGGGTTGGTAGGAGAAGAGTCAGGAAATCTCAGAAATCCAGCTGCCATATATTTGAACAATAGTGGAAAACATAAGCAGAAGCTCTGTGAGGTTAGAAAAGCTATGCAAAATAAGTATTCTAAAAGTTCAGCAACAGTAAATAAAGATGCACAGCTTAAAAGTAACACAATCTCCATACAGTTATTATAAGGAAAATGAGCAAAACAATATCCATAAAGGAAATGGAAGCATGTCAAAGAGCCATTCTCAAATACAATTCAGAACCATAACCTACTAAAAAGAACTGAAAGGCATTAAAAATTATTAAGACATGAAAAAATATACATCAGAAGTTGAAAAACCCAGGAAGACAGCAAGAGAAGAGAAAGGAACAAAGGAACTATAAAATAGTGAGAAAACTATTAACCAAATGACAATAATAAGTCCTTACTTACCTTTCAATAATTACTTTTAAAGTAAATGGATTAAATTTTCCAATCAAAAGACATCGAGTGGCTGAATGGATTAAAAAAACAAGATCCAACTATATGCTGTCCACAGGAGACTCACTTGATCTCTAAGGATACACACAGGCTGAAAGTGAAGAGATGGAAAAAGATATTCCATGCAAATAGTAACCAAAAGAAAGCAGGGGTAGCTGTACTTATAACAGACAAAAAAGACTTCAAGTAAAAAACTGACCGAGAGGGCTTCCCTGGTGGCGCAGTGGTTAAGAATCTGCCTGCCAATGCAGGGGACATGGGTTTGAGCCCTGGTCTGGGAAGATCCCACATGCCGCGGAGCAACTAAGCCCGTGAGTCACAACTACTGAGCCTGCGCGTCTGGAGCCTGTGCTCCACAACGGGAGAGGCCGTGACAGTGAGCGGCCCGCGCACCGTGATGAAGAGTGGCCTTCACTCGCCGCAACTGGAGAAAGCCCTCGCACAGAAACGAAGACCCAACACAGCCAAAAATAAATAAATAAATTTATAAAAAAAAAAAAAAAAAAAAAAACTGACCGAGAGACAGAGAAGGTTTTTACATAATGACAGGGGAGATCAATTCATACATAACAGGATATGAACTTGTAAGTCTACAACAGGATATAACACTTGTGAATATATACGCACCCAAAATTAAAGCACCTAATTATATTTAGCAAATTTTAACAGAATTGAAGGGAGAAACAGGTAGCAATACAATAACAGTAGGAGACTTCAACATCCCACTTTCAACAACGGATAGATCATCCAGACACAAAAGCAATAAGGAAACACTGGACTTGAACAACACGTTATACAGAAAAGACCTATCAAACATATATAGAACATTCCATCCAACAGCAGTAGAACATGCACTTTTTTCAAGTGCATATGTAACATTCTTTAGGATAGATCATATGTTGGACCACAAAACAAGTCTTAACAAATTTAAGAAGATTGAAATCACACTGAGTATCATTTCTTAACACAATGGCATGAAACTAGAAATCAATAAAAAGAGGAAAAATGGAAAATTCACAAACGTGAAAATAAACACTCTGAAAAACCAACGGGTCAAAGAAGAAATCAAAAGGGAAATCAAAAACTATCTTGAGACAGATGAAAATGAAAACATGACATATCAAAACTTATGGGATGTAAGTCTAAGAGGGAAGTTTTTTTTTTGTTTTTTTATTATTATTATTTTAACATCTTTACTGGAGTATAATTGCTTTACAATGGTGTGATAGTGTCTGCTTTAAAACAAAGTGAATCAGCTATACATATACATATAACACCATATCTCCTCCCTCTTGCATCTCCCTCCCATCCTCCCCAACCCATTGCTCTAGGTGGTCACAAAGCTCCGAGCTGATATCCCTGTGCTATGTGGCTGCTTTCCACTAGCTATCTATTTTACGTTTGGTAGTGTATGTATGTCCATGCCACTCTCTCACTTCATCCCAGCTTACCCTTCCCCCTCGCCGTGTCCCCAAGTCCATTCTCATGTCTATGTTCTTTATTCCTGTCCTGCCCCTAGGTTCTTCAGAACCTTTTTTTTTTTTTTTTAGATTCCATATATATGTGTTAGCATACAGAATTTGTTTTTCTCTTTCTGACTTACTTCACTCTGTATGACAGATTCTAGATCCATCCACCTCACTACAAATAACTCAATTTCATTTCTTTTTATGGCTGAGTATTATCCCATTGTATATATGTACCACATCTTCTTTATCCATTCATCTGTCGATGGACACTTAGGTTGCTTCTATGTCCTGGCTCTTGTAAATAGAGCTGCAATGAACATTGTGGTATATGACTCTTTTTGAATTATGGTTTTCTCAGGGTATATGCCCAGTAGTGGGATTGCTGGGTCATATGGTAGTTCTATTTGTAGTTTTTTAAGGAACCTCCATACTGTTCTCCATAGTAGCTGTATCAATTTACACTCCCACCAGCAGTGCAAGAGGGTTCCCTTTTCTCCACACCCTCTCCAGCATTTATTGTTTGTAGATTTTTAAATGATGGTCATTCTGACTGGTGTGAGGTGATACCTCACTGCAGTTTTGATTTGCATTTCTCTAATGATCAGTGATGTTGAGCATCCTTTCCTGTGTTTGTTGGCAACCTGTATACCTTCTTTGGGGAAATATCTATTTAGGCCTTCTGCCCATTTTTGGATTTGGTTGTTTGTTTTTTTGATATTGAGCTGCATGAGCTGTTTGTAAATTTTGGAGATTAATCCTTTGTCAGTTGCTTCTTTTGCAAATATTTTCTCCATTCTGAGGGTTGTCTTTTGG
Source organism: Lipotes vexillifer (assembly GCF_000442215.2). Classification (NCBI taxonomy): domain Eukaryota; kingdom Metazoa; phylum Chordata; class Mammalia; order Artiodactyla; family Lipotidae; genus Lipotes; species Lipotes vexillifer. Next base: position 477,412 of record NW_006776601.1, on the reverse strand, counting down.
TCTTGTTTATGGTTTCCTTTGTTGTGCAAAAGCTTTTAAGTTTCATTAGGTCTCATTTATTTTTGTTTTCATTTCCATTTCTCTAGGAGGTGGGTGAAAAAGGATCTTGCTGTGATTTAAGTCATAGAGTGTTGGGCTTATGTTTTCCTCTAAGTGTCTGGCCTCACGTTTAGGTCTTTAATCCAGTTTGAGTTTATTTCTGTGTATGGTGTTAGGAAGTGTTCTAATTTAATTCTTTTACATGTAGCTGTCCAGTTTTCCCAGCACCACTTATTGAAGAGGCTGTCTTTTCTCCATTGTATAGTCTTTCCTCCTTTATCAAAGAGAAGGTGACCATACGTGAACGGATTTATCTCTGGGCTTTCTGTCTTGTTCTATTGATCTATATTTCTGTTTTTGTGCTAGTACCATACTGTCTTGATTACTGTAGCTTTGTAGTATAGTCTGAAGTCAGGCAGCCTGATTCCTCCAGCTCCATTTTTCTTTCTCAAGATTGCTTTGGCTATTTGGGGTCTTTTGTGCTCCCATACAAATTGTGAAATTTTTTGTTCTAGTCTGTGAAAAATGCCATTGGTAGTTTGATAGGGATTGCTTTGAATCTGTAGATTGCTTTGGGTAGTATAGTCATTTTCACAATATTGATTCTTCCAATCCAAGAACATGGTATATCTCTCCATCTGTTTGTATCATCTTTAATTTCTTTCATCGGTGTCTTATAGTTTTCTGCATACAGGTCTTTTGTCTCCTTAGGTAGGTTTATTCCTAGGTATTTTATTCTTCTTGTTGCAATGGTAAATGGGAGTGTTTCCTTAATTTCTCTTTCAGATTTTTCATCATTAGTGTATAGGAATGCAAGAGATTTCTGTGCATTAATTTTTTTTCCTGCTACTTTACCAAATTCATTGATTAACTCTAGTAGTTTTCTGGTAGCATCTTTAGGATTCTCTATGTATAGTATCATGTCATCTGCAAACAGTGACAGCTTTACTTCTTCTTTTCCAATTTGGATTCCTTTTATTTCTTTTTCTTCTCTGATTGCTGTGGCTAAAACTTCCAAAATTATGTTGAATAATAGTCGTGAGAGTGGACAACCTTGCCTTTTTCCTGATCTTAGAGGAAATGGTTTCAGTTTTTCACTAATGAGAATGATGTTGGCTGTGGATTTGTCATATATGGCCTTTATTATGTTGAGGTAAGTTCCCTAAGAGGGAATTTTATAGCAACAAATGCCTACCTTTAAAAAAACAAATATCTCAAACAAACGACGTGACTTTACACCTTAAGGAACTAGAAAAAGAAGAACAAACTAAGCTGAAAGTTAGCAGAAGGAAGGAAATAACCAAGATCAGAGCAGAAATAAATGAACTGAAGAGTATAAAAATAATAGAAAAGATCAATGAAACTAAGTGATTTTCTATAAAGATAAAATTGACAAACTGTTAGGTATATCAACTAAGAAAGAAAGGAGAAAAATCAAATAAAAGTATATGTGAAAGAAAAGACAGGGGCTCTCCTGGTGGCACAGTGCTTAAGAATCCACCTGCTAATGCAGGAAGAACCCACATACCATGAAGCAACTAAGCCCATGTGCCACAACTACTGAGCCTGCGCTCTAGAGCCCACGAGCCACAACTACTGAGCCCATGTGCCACAACTACTGAAGCCCACGCACCTAGAGCCCGTGCTCCACAACAAGAGAAACCACCACAATGAGAAGCCCGTGCACCACAATGAAGAGTAGCCCCCACTTGCCGCAACTAGAGAAAGCCTGCACACAGCAACGAAGACCCAACGCAGCCAAAAATAAATACATAAATAAATAAAAGACATTAAGATGGATATCACAGAAATACAAAGGATCATAAGAGACTACAATATACAATTATATGCCCAAAAGTTGGATAACCTTGAAGAAATGGATAAATTTCTAGAAACACACAACCTACCAAGACTCATTCATGAAGAAACAGAAAATCTGAAGAGACCAATAACAGTAAGAAATGGTAATCAAAAACCTCTTAACTAAGAAATGTCCAGGACCTGGTGGCTTCACTGGTGAATTCTACCAAATGTTTAAAGAAGAATTAATGCGAATCCTTTTCAAACTCTTCCCAAAAATCGAAGAGGAGGGAACACTTTCAAATTCATCTTACAAGACTAGCGTTACCTGATAATGAATCCATACAAGGACACTACAGGAAGAGAAAATTACAGCCCTATGTCCCTGATGAACATAGATGCAAAAATTCTCAACAAAATACTAATAGATTAAATTCAGCTTCACACTAGCAGGACCATACACCATGATCAGGTAGAATTTATTCCTTGGATGCAAGGATGGTTCAACATCCACAAATCAATTAATGTGATACACCACATCAACAAAATGAAGGATAAATATCATAAAATCATCTGAATAGATGCAGAAAAAGCATTTGACAAAATCCAACACTGTTTCACGATAAAAAATGAACAAATTAGATACAGATGGGATGTACCACAACATAATAAGTTTATATATGACAAGTCCACAGCTAACATCATACTCAATGGTGAAAAGCTGAAAGCTTTTCCTCTAAGATCAGAAACAAGACAAGGATGCCTATTCTCACCACTTCTACTCAGTATAGTACTGGAATTCCTAGGGAGAGTAATTAGGCAAGAAAAATAAATAAAAGGCATCCAAATCAGAAAGAAAGATGTAAAATTGTCTCTGCAGAAGACATGATCTTACATATAGAAAACTCTAAAGAATCCACGAAAAGGCTGTTAAAACTAATAAATGAACTCAGTAAAGTCAAAGGATACAAAATCAGTATACAAAAGTTATTGTTTTTATACACTAACAATGAGCTAGCCAAAAAAATAATAAATTAAGAAAACAACCCCATGTTTAATAGCACCAAAAATAATAATAAAGTACTTAGGAATAAATTTAATGGAGGTGAAAGATCTGTGCACTGAAAACTATAAAACATTGGTGAAAGAGATCAAAGAAGACACAAATAAATGCAAAGATATCCTGTGTTCATGGATTAGAAGAGTTAATATTGTTAAAATGTACATACCACTCAAAGCAATGTACAGAGTCAGCACAATCCTTATCAAAACTCCACTGGCTTTTTTCACAGAAATAGAAAAAAAAATCTAAAATCATATAGAACCACAAAAGACCCTGAAAGGCCAAATCAAGGAAGATCAATTCATCATCAAAGAAGGTGCCAAGTATAGACAATGAGTAAAGGACAGTCTCTTCAATAAATGGTATTGGGAAAACTGGATATCCACATGCCGAAGAATGAAATTGGACCCTTATCTCACACCACGTACAAAAATTAACTCCAACTTGGTTAAAAACTTGAACATAAGACCTGAACTGTAAAACTAGTAGAAGAAACACAGAAAAAAAGGCTTCTCGACATTCGTGTGGGCAATTATTTCTCGGCTATGATCCCAAAAGTGCAGACAACAAAAGCAAAAATAGAAAAATGAGATTCCATCAAACTAAAAAGCTTCCGCATAGCAAAGGAAACAATGAAGAGAATGAAGAGACAAACTACGGAATGGAAGAAGATATTTGGAAACCACACACCTGATAAAGGATTAATATCCAAAATATATAAGTAACTCTAACAACTTAATAGCAAGAAAACAAATAACCCAATTTTTTTAAATGGGCAAAGGATTTAGATAGACACTTCTCAAAAGACGACATACAAATGGTCAACAGGTATATGATAAATGCTCAACATAACTAATCACCAAGAGAATGCAAATCAAAATCACAACATCACCTCACACCTGTTATAAAGGCTATTATCAAAAAGACGAAAGGTAACAAGTGTTGGCCAGGATGTGGAGAAAAAGGCATGCTTGAACACTGTTGGGGGGAATGTAAATTGGCATGGCCATTATGAAGAACAGTATGGAGGTTCTACAAAAAACCAAAAATAAAACTACCATCTGATCCAGCAATTCCACTTCTGGGTATACACCCAAAGGAAATGAAATTAGTATCTTGAAGAGATATCTGCACTCCCATGTTCACTGCAGCATTATTCACAACAGCTAAAATACAGAATCAACCTAAGTGTCCATTGACAGATGAATGGATAAAGAAAATGTATACAGTATATACACACAATGGAATATTATTCAGTCCTAAAAAAATAAGGAAATCCTGCCATTTGTGAAAACATAGATGAACCTAGAGGACATTATGTGGAGTAAAATAAGCCAGGTACAGAAAGACAAGTACTGCATGATCTCATCTATATATGGAATCTAAAAAAGTCAAACTCAAGGAAGCAGAGAGTAGAATAGTGATTGCCAGGTAGTAGAGGGTAGGGGAAATGGGGAGATATTTGTTAAAGGGTACAAAATTTCAATTATGCTAGATGAATAATGTCTGGGAATCTAATGTACAGCATGGTGACTACAGGTAGTTTGCTAAGAGAGTAGATTTTAAACGTTCTCACCTCCAAAAAAAAAAGGTAACTACGTAAGATGATAAATATATTAATTAGCTTGACTGTGGTAATCATTTAACAATGTATACATATATCAATACATCACTAACACCTTAAATACATACATTTTTGTCAATTACACCTCAAAGAAGCTTTAAAAAGTGATTAATATCTACTTCCAATACTGACACCTACTTAACAAAAATTAACGGCTAAGTATTAATTGCTAAATGAATGTAGAGCACCTAACAGTACAGCAGAGCACAAACAGTAGGTATATGACAGAAATGTGTATCATATTTACTTTTACAAAAGAAAAATTAAACTTTGATATTCTTACCATTTTCTATGATGCAAACTTTGGTGAACACACACACACACACAGGTATATATGTGATTTCTTCATATGAATTAAAACAAATAAATTTATCAATTATCCCCCAACAAAAATAGAAAAACCCAGAAATGAAGCAGAAACACAAGAAATAATTTAAAATTTTAAAAAATATTTTGGAAATAAAGATGAAACTAAAGGGAATAAGTATATGAATAATCACAACAAAGTTGCCTTAAAAAAAATAAAGTTGAAATGAAGGATAATTTTAAAAATCAAAAAGAAATTAGCCATAAACTAAACATGTAACTACTTTGTGACCCAGTAATTTTACTCCTAGGCATTTATCTCAGAGTAATGAAAACTTAAATTCACCCATACACCTATACATGAATGTTCTTAGCAGCTTTAGTTTTAAGCACCCCAAACTGGAATCAGCAAGGATGTCCTTCAACAAGTAAATGGTTAAATAAACTATGGTACAGGCATAGCTCATTTTATTGAGCTTTGCTTTATTGTACTTTGCAGATATTGCATTTTTTACAAATTGAAGGTTTGTGGCAACTCTGTGTTGAGCCAGTCTACTGGTACCATTTTTCCTATAGCACTTGCTCACTTCATATCTCTCTGTGTCACATTTTGTTTAACTCTCGCACTATTTCAAGACTTTTCACTATTCTTATATTTATGGTGGTCTGTGATCTTTGATGTTACTATTGTAATTGTTGTGGGGCACCATGAACCACACACTTATCAGGTGGTGAACTTAATCAATAAATGCTGTATGTGTCCTAACTGCTCCCCCCACCAGCCGTTCCCGTCTCTCCCTCTCCCTGGGCTTCCCTATTCCCCGAGACACAACAGTATGGAAATTAGGCCAATTAATAATCCTACAATGGCCTCTAAGTGTTCAAGTGAAAGGAGGAGTCACACATCTCTCACTTTAAATCAAAAGCTAGGAGTGATTAAGCTTAGTGAGGAAGGGAGGTCAAAAGCCGAGAGAGGACGAAAGTTAAGCCTCTTGCGCTAAACAGCCATGTTGTCATTGCAAAGGAAAATTTCTTGAAGGAAATTAAAAGTGCTACTCCAGTGAACTCACAATGATAATAAAGCAAAAGAGCCTTATTGCTGATGTGGAGAAAGTTTCAGTGGTCTAGATAGATCAAATCAGCTACAACATTCCCTTAAGCCAAACCCTAACCCAGAGCAAGATCCTAATTCCCTTCAATTCTATGAAGGCTGAGAGAGGTGAGGAATCTGCAGAAGAAAAGTTTGAAGTTAGCAGAGGTTGGTTCATGAGGTTGAAACAAGATGAAACATCAAGTGCTGATGCAGAAGCTGTAGCAAGTTATCTAGAAGATCTAGCTAAGATAATTAGTGAAGGTGGCTACACTAAACAACAGATTTTCAGCGTAGACAAAACAGCCTCCTATTGGAAGAAGATGCCATCTAGGATTTTCATAGCTAGAGAGAAGTTAATGCCTAACTTCAAAGCTCAAAGGACAGTCTGACTCTCTTGTTAGGAGCTAATGCAGCTGGAAACTGTAAGTTGAAGCCAATGCTCATTTACCATTCTGAAAATCCTAGGGCTCTTAAGAATGATGTTAAATCTACTCTGCCTGTGCTCTATAAATGGAACAACAAAGCCTGGATAACAGCACATCTGTCTACAACATGGTTTACTGAATATTTAAGCCCACTGTTGAGACCTACTGCTCAGAAAAAAAGATTCCTTTCAAATTATTGCTGCTCATTAACAATGCACCTGGTTATCCAAGAGCTCTCATGGAAATGTATAATGAGATTAATGTTGTTTTCATGCCTGCTAACAAAACATCCATTCTGCAACCCAAATTCTTTTTGAAATTACCCAGGAGTAATTTCAACTCTCAAGTCTTATTATTTAAGAAATACATTCCCTAAGGCTATAGCTGTCATAGATTCCTCTGATGGATTTGGGCAAAGTAAACTGAAAACCTTCTGGAAAGGACTGACCATTCTAGATTCTGCTAAGAACATTCATGTTTCACGAAAAAAGGTAAAAATATTAACATTAACAGGAATTTGGGAGAAGTCAAGCCCAACCCTCACTGATGACCTCTGAGAGGTTCAAGACTTTGGTGGAAGAAGTAACTCCAGATGTGGTGGAAACAGCAAGAGAACTAGAATTAAAAGTAGAGGCTGAAGATGTGACTGAATTGCTGCAATCTAAGGATAAATCTTTAAAGGATGAGGAGTTACTCCTTCTAGGTGAGCAAAGAAAGTGGTTTCTTGAGATGGAATCTACTCCTGGTGAAGATGCTACAAAGACTGTTGAAATGACAGCAAAGCATTTAGAATATTACATAAACTTAGTTAACAGAGTAGCGGCAGGTTTGAGAGGATCAACTCCAATTTTCAAAGAAATTCTACTGTGGGTAAAATGCTATCAAACAGCATTGCATGTTACAGAGAATTTGTTCATGAAAGGAAGAGTTAATCGATGCAGCAAACTTCAATGTTGTCTTATTTTTAAAAACTGCCACAACCATTCCAACTTTCAGCAACTACCACCCTGATCAGTCAGCAGCCATGAACATCAAGGCAAGATCCTGTATCTACCAGCAAAAAGATTACAACTTGCTGAAGGCTCAGATGGTAGCATTTTTCATGATAAAGCACTTTTTAATTAAGGTATGTATATTTTTTAGACATAATGCTATTTCACACTTAAAAGACTACAATATAGTGTAAATGTAATTTTTATATGTACTGGGAAACAAAAAATTTGTGTGACTCACTTTATTGTGATATTAGCTTTATTGCAGTGGTCTGGAACTGAACCCACAATATCTCCAAGATATGCCTGTACATACATACCATGGCATACTACATAGCAATAAACAGGAGCAAGCTACTGATACACCTAACAATTTAGATGAATGAATCTCCAGGAAATTATGCTGAATGAAAAAGAAAAAGCCAGTTTCAAAAGGTTACATGCTATATAATTCCACATTTACAGAATATTTTGAAATGACAAAATTTTAGAAATGGAGGACAGATGAATGGTTACCAGTGCTTAGGGAGAAGCTGAAGGTGAGAGGGTAGGAGGTGGTTATAATTATAAAAAGGCAACACAAGGTATCCTTGTGGTGTTAGAACTGTTCAATATCTTAACTATGGTGGTGGATACAGGAACCTACACATAGGTGATAAAATTTTATAGAACTTAACATACATGTATACAAATAAAATTGGGGAATGTATTATCAGCATCCTGGCTGTGATATTATACAATAGTTTTCTAAAATGTTACCACTGAAGGAAACTGAACAACGCATACAAGGTTTCTCTCTGTATTATTTATTAGAATTGCATGTGAATCCACAATTATCTCAATTTAAAAAATAAAAAGATTAAACTAAATGTGATATCTTACGATAATACCGTGGAATAGAAAAAGGACATCAATGGAGAAATGAGTAAAATCCAAAGTATGGAATTTAGTTAATAGTAACACATCAGTGTTGATTTCTTAGTTTTGACAAATGCACTTTTCTATTGTAACATGCTAACATTAGAGAATACTGGGTGAGAGGTATACTGAATTCTGAACTATCTTTGCATATTTTCTATAGTAAATTTAAAATTGTTCCTAATGCTTTGTTTCTCTTAAAAAATTCAAAGAAATAAATAGTAAAGAAGGAATCAAGAGAAAGTGATAAAAATTGCAGATAAGCAATGAGGATAATAGGATCCCCGAAAAAGAAAACCAAAGCAAAGGTACAGAACAAACGCAAAAAACAAGAGCACTTATCTGAAATTTTAAAAGATCTGAAGTTACATATTGAAAGAGGCCACCAGATACCTGAGAATATCAACCCAGAATGACCAACAAGACATTCTAGTAAAATTAATGGACTTAAAAAGAATTCTTTGAGGTTTAGGCTGAAATGTGACTTACAAGCCAAAAAAAAAAAAAAAAGACTATGGTCAGACTTTTCAACAGCAATGTTTTTGCCAGAAAAAAAAATGGAGTTAACAGACTTGAGATATTTAAGGAAAGAAAATGTGAGCTAAGGATTTTATTTTCAGAAAAAATGACCTTCAGATATAAAAAGCACAGACAGAATGTTACAAACTTGCAAGAAAATTAATGAAAAATTTTCCTAGGAGCCTTTCCTAAGACATCTATTAGAGAAAATGCTTGAGATAACCAAAATGACTAAAGAAACATCATCATAAGGACTGGTGTGAGCACTAAATATGTTACTCATAGAACTAAGACTGGGATGGAGAGAGCATAGTATTTAATGATTATATGCTCTGACAACATATAGGGCTCCAATTTTTAAAAAATGGGGAAAATGTAAATAGCATATACAAAAAAAAAGCTTATAAAAATTTTAACAACCAAAATTGGCGGTGTTCATTATCAGTATTATTATTCCTTGACTATTATATGTGTCCTGTGGAATTAAATGAGTAATTATGGGCATAGTAATTCTATCATATAGTCATTATGAAAAAAGGAGATAGACATATAACACAAAAGAAATTAAGAACCCCAAAATAAAAACTAATCTTGAATTTGAATCAAAAGTACCAGTATGAACCTATAAGGTATTTTACCTAGGTACATATATTTTCCTAGCTCTGTGCATTGAAAAAAACTGTGACAAACTGAGAAGCAATAAGTATTTCTAGTCTTGAAATATTATTCCTCGTTAAAAAAAATTTTTTTTTAATAGGAGGGCTTCTTAGGGAAATGGCTGATTTCAATTCTGAAGCAGGAAATGGTACAAAATGAGCCTGAAACATTTTTTCATACAAAATAGCAAGGAAGCTATCAAAGACTAACATAGAGTCATGTCAAAAGGATCCAGGAGACAAACTGAAGAAGTTCCCACAGGCCAAAGGAACAACTGAGTTTCTAATAAGATTATGAATTAAATTGCAACAGATATTTAAATCCACCAAAAGTGTTTAAATTCACAAGTTCATAATAATAATAAACTGGTCATCATCTGAACTAAGTATCGTGAAAACTAGGTAAGTACAAGGATTTATCTTGTCTTTTCTATTTGGACTTTGCCTTATGGCTCCATGATGCAAGAGTGATTTCTATAGCTGTTGATATTAAAGGAATAACATGGAAGTGTAAAAGGATGGGCACCTCAGGCACAGTTAGGGTCTTTAGGTAGCTCAGAGGTTGGGAACCTGAGGGCAAGAGAGCCACGAAGTAGCCATGCTTAAGCTAAACGAAGAAAGATGGATCTCTGCCTCTGAAAGGCTCACTGTAGGATAGAAATGGGCAAACGTACATATAAAAATTAGTAAAGGGGAAAACATATAGTAATAAATTAATGTAAGGAATATCTGTGACTACTGGACAAGCAATGCTCTTGCTGTTGTTTTATAAAGCATCAGAATCATGAATAGCAATTTGGGAAAAGAATAAAATAAAGAGCTTCATGCCAAGGTCAGGGTTCAATAAAACATTCAGGCAAATAAAACAATCCCTCAGAGTCAATGCTGGCCACACCTTCTATAAATTCTGCCACAGGATCTCAACACTTCTGTGTTGAGGTGGTATTTAGAATTCCATGAGTCTTATTTTCTCAGTATTCACTGCTAATTATTTTCAAAATATCTACTTGGTGTGGAGCATTATGCTAAGAACCACAAAAATATAAAAAGAAATATAAGGCATGCCCCAACCACAGAAAACCTAGTACAAAATGCATGGGAAAATAAAGTAACTGAAGACAGTGAGCACATGCCTATGACTACATGCATACACACCACTTGCTTTGGAATTTAAATCACATTTTCCCACAGAAACAACAACACAGAAAATGGTTGTATTTCCAGATCAGTCCTCAAACTCACTCAATGCATGTTTAGCTGAGCCTCAGTAGTTTTCCTTAATTCTAAGTGATCCTCAACCAGTTTGAGAAGCTGATAGGAAATCGTGCTATATAGCTGGGAAAAGCATATGCAATACTATGATATAATTTTACAATTAGAAAATGGAAAACTAGTTCTCATAACACAAAAAAACCTTGTTTTTATTAAACAAATTTAGCAGTAAATGGTAGCTATAATTTATATACACAGTACTATGTACTAAATACTACTCCAATTGCTTTACATATAATAACTTATTTATCCTCATCATTTTACTCATTTTATTTTTAAAACAACTCCAAGGAGGAGTTCTATCAATATCCCTAGTTTAAAGTGTGTAAGGCATAAGGAAGTTAAGTAATCTTCCCAGTCACAGAGCTCGACAAAGCTTCTTTACTGGTAGAGATTCAGAAGATAACCTATTTTCTGAGCAACTTCATCACCCAACATTCTTCACTGGGGCTGAAAATAGTGCTGGAGGCATGAGGGCACTCGTATACTTGTATATACTTACGGTTATATAACCACTAGACTAAAATGAAATGACTCACAGTAGTAGGGCTCTAAAGAATTCCGTATTGTTTATACCATAGATAGGCTCATTGAAGGGAACAAAGGATATTTGCACATGGATATTCACTACAGCAGTGGTTTTTGTTTCTTTGTTTGTTTTTAAGAGAGTTTATTTTTACTTTAAAAAATTTTTGGCCTCTCGGCATGCAGGATCTTAGTTCCTGGACCAGGGATCAAACCTGTGCCCCCTGCACAGAGTCTTAACCACTGGACTGCCGGGGAAGTCCCTACAGCAGTGTTTGTGATGACTAATGACTGAAAACAATATCAATGTCCATCAATAGGGGACAGGCTAAATACATTTTGAAATTTCTACAGGGGAATGCTGTACAGCCTTTTAAAAGAATGGGATAGTTTATACTTATGGATATGGAAAAAATACCTTATAGTATAAAGTGGAAAGAAAAGGTGTAGAATAGCAGGTATATCATGATTCAACTTGTGTGAGAGAGAAAAGGAGAGGGATATATATTATACATGTGCTGGAATATGATCAGAAATTTTCTTAAGAATAAACAAATTATTTACAGTGCTTACTTCTGGGAAATAGGGAATGGGGAAAAGGATCAGTACATAGAGGAGAAAGAGATTTTTGTTTTTATATTATATCCTTTTGTATTGAATTTACTTTTATCAAAAGCACATACTGCTGATTTTAAATTAGCTTAATTAAAAATGGAGTATTGTAGAGCTTAACATCCTTTAATATAGTGGTTCCTAACAATATACTAATAGGTAATGATCAGTGATGAGATGTGTCCCAAATAATTTATTTCTAATAGTAGTTAAGCTAGAGAAGTTTATGAATGATTTTTTATAAACAAGAATAAAATCAACATCCTTTTAATTAATCCACTAATGTAACGGGGAAAAAAAGAGAGACTTTAATATTCAAGCAGAGGGAAAAGAGAGTTATATCCTAAAGATGATTATTTTTAGAAGAGGCTGCATCTCAGAGGAATGGAGGTCCTCAATAATAATAATAATAATAAATTAAAATAAAAAGGATTCCCCCAATCTGGAAGTCCTCAGAGATGCAAACACCTTTCTCAAAAAATAAGGAAACATCTTTATGTGATCTCCAGATTGGGTTGGGAGTGTCCCAGAAAATGGGCAAGAATTTGTTTTCATCCTTTTAAATATGTATGTTTTTGTATATTTTATAAGTAATATATTTACAGTGTTATTCATACATTATTTACAATTAAATATACAGTATTTAGAGGACGGTTGCTCAAAAAAAAGTTTTATTGATAGGGCAAGCGATTAAAAATGTTTGGAAACTACTGATGTAGTCCAACAAATTTAATGCAGTGAAAGGAAAAGCATTAAAGGGCCATTCCATGGTCAAAGGATGAAAAGTAAAAGCTGTGAAAGTGTGTACAACGTCTGCAATTTTTTGACCATTCACAATTAGTCTGACCATCCAAATTTAATTACTTCATTCTTCTGAAAAGGCCTCCAGCCTTTCTGCGGGGAGTTCTCCACTGCCATCTTGCACAGAACTGTGAGAATCTTTAAAAGCTCAGAAAGCTTCCAACTACTTCCAAAAGTGAAAGTACTTATCCAGTGATTTTTAAATATCTCTGCCCCACTCTTAAACTGTCCTCTCCGCACAGACCAACTGGAACTCTTTGAGTAAGTCAGACAAATATATTCCTCATTTGTCCAGGGGCTCATCCTCTGCTTCACACTCCTACGCACCACTCCTGTTACGCAGAATAAACATCCTCCACACCACCAAATAAAGTTCTTTTTCCTCCAGAACTCTATTAAGGGTTCCCTTTCCTCTAACTGCCTGACCACCTCTGATTGCTGGGACTTTAGTGTTGATGGGATCGCAAGGATCTTCCCTCTCTCCGAATCTCTCCAGCAACTCATTAGCAGGATCATTCGTCAGGCCCTCGTTTGAGTTACTGTCGCCAATGTTTCTGCGATCTCTGCCCTCAAGACTTTTGGTTTGTCTGGGTCCCCCCTCCCCTTCCCGACACTAAGTTTGTTTAGGGCCTGAGCGCAGGGGCCTGGCAGGTTCTCTCCGACGTCAGCTATTGCATGCACAGGTCAGCCTGAGCAGGCCGCTCAGGGAACAAGGCCGTCCTGACAGCACCGACCGGAGCGCCTTTCTCCATCGCTCCCGAAGGAGAAACGTCCTGGGGATGGGGTAAAGAGTGCATATGTGCCTAGAGGCCGCACAGGGCGACCCCGAAGCCATCCGGCGGGGCCAGCTGGCGTGTGGACGATTAGAACTAGGCCTGGTAGGTGAAGGGAGGCGGACTGAACAGCCGGATTCGGGACTGAATCAGGACGGGGAGGGAACCCGACTGTGGCTGCTTTGGCAGCTCCGCGGATCCTGTGGCGAGGGTGACCGTTACAAGGCTCAAGGAGGCGAAGAGTTGGGGAGCGTCCCCCACTCACCTGGAAGAGGCTGTCGCCGGAGGCTCCAGCTGCCCCCCTCCCAAATTTAAGCCACGTCAGCTCGGGAATCCCGTACGCGACACCTACCGCTGCAGCGCCCCGCCAAGGGACTCAACCACTGGCAGTTGGGACGGAAAAGGGGATTAGGCTATGGACCAATCAGGGCTTATCAGCAGGGTGTTACCAGGGAGACCAGGCACGCCTTGTTTGTAACTAACCCATCAACAATGACAGAGACCAATCAACGTCGGGATGTGCTCCGCTTCCTCAAAGAAACAGCCAATGGACTCTGAAGAGTGGAGGAGGGGCGGAGTCAGACGGGAGAAAGTGTTCCGGAAGAAAATCTAGGGAAGAGCCGGAAATGCCGGGAGGGCGGGCGTTTTGGTAAAGTCAGGTGTTGATGGGACGGCCGATTTCTTATTCCTCCGCGGGATTGGCGGTGCCTGACCCAGCTTAGGGCTTGGGCTTTTGCTGAGACACTGCACCCCGGGAAATCAGCTGCCGTTAGGCTTGTTGAATGAGCTGTGAAAGGAGTGGGGATGTGGGTTTTGCTCTTAGAGTCATAAAATATTAGAGCCAGAAGGTAGGTGGTCTAATATGACTTTTTCATTTTACTGATGAAAAATGAGTACCAGTTTAAAGTGACTTGCCCAAAGACAAATAGCGACTTACTGATGGAACTCGGACAAGAGCCTGGCGTCTGTATGAAAGGACCAGAGATGTTTCTAAGGACATGAATGAGAGAGAGAATAGTGAACACTAGGAAATGCCTTTTAGGAAGTGGGGCGTGAACTGGCCCTTAAACAGAGGTTGAGGGTTGAGGGCTTGGGTCCTGAAATGGGAGTCAGTGACTAAGGAAAGTGGGGAAAGTAGCTTACTGTGTACCAGGCACTCAGCCCACTATATGCATCCTCACCCTAGTGCTTACATAACCCTTTGAGGTTCGAACATCAGTAAGGCCTTTGCTGGCTACCCATCTAAAATTGTAGTCCCCTGTAATCACTGTGTACTGTTCTTAGACCTGGAGATATAGCTGAGACCAAGAAACAAAAGTTACTACTCTTTTGAAAATAATAATTTAGTGAGGAGAGAGAAAATAAACAGTTGGCCCTTGAACAACACAAGTGTGAATTGCACAGGTCCACTTATACGCTGCTTTTTTTCAGTAATAAATACTACACTATCTGGCCTGGTTGAACCCATGAACAGAACCACCTGTAAGGAAAAAACATGAAGGGAGAACCAACTCCCTAATTTATTCTGGGGTTTATGACTACAGGGGGTCAGTGCTCGTAATTCCCACGTTGTTCAAGGGTCAATTGTAATATGGTAGATGGCAAAATGCTTAGGAAAGATGCACGCAGAGATGGGGTATAGTGAGTGCAGGGGACTGCAATTTTAGAAAAACTGAGACCACGCATGCTGGCTTTTGCTCCATTCTCTTGTACTTCTTAAAACTTGGAATGTAAAGGGCAGCCCTTCCAGGGCCCAACATGAGGCAGGGCTTGCAGGGCTTATTCTGCAGGCTCTCCAAGAGATTTTATTTCAGGTCAGTGAGCAAGGGAATGTTGCTGTACATCAACTGCAGCTGTTTAGGGTTGAGGCACCCAGCTGACTGCATCAACAGCTGAAATTGCTCCCTGATGATGTGCAGACCTTTCATGTAGCTGGTCTCTGTGTTATATTTAAATACAGTCATTAAATAAAATCCTCACTATTCAGGATTCCCTAGTGGTGAAGAAGTCTAAATTATGAGATCTGGATTTTGTATGAAAGTATCTGTGTATACTTGCCCACAGAGGTCTGGGTCTTTATCTATATTCCCCTAGGTCAGCAAAAATCCCAGAAGGATCCAGAGTGTACCAAATACCCAATACTCAAAGCCTAAGAAAGACTGTTCTGAAATCCCTAGCCCTCATAAGTAGTAACTCATGGGTGTCTCCTCTGGAAGTGCAGAGATGCCTGTGCATACTTTGGTGCCCATTTCTTGACTAGGGCCTGCCTACAGAATGCAGCCACAGCAGACGGGACTGGTGTCCCACCTATGTTGAGGACAGAGGGACTGCCGCTGTGTGAATTGTTTGGGCTTTGTTCTGGTGTCCCAAGGGGGCCAATATGACATGGGGTAGATTTCAGGCCATTTGTCTCCATGTCGCAGTTGGTAGTCATCCTTCATACCAATTAAGTCCTAGAAACAGATGCCAGAGGAAGCTCTCTACAGGAATTGGGACTTCTGTTCTCCTGACTTTCCTCCTGGGAATGTCGGCACTCCTGATTAAGCACTAGACGCATGAAGAGACTGAGCTGACTTTAGGAAAACTGAGACCAGGCCTGATGACTTCCAGCTTCCTGTACTCCTTAAAACTTGAAATGTACAGCAGCCCTTGATGTGTTTTTTTCCAGCCCAGCTCCAGTTTTTGCTCTCCATGGGTCCCTGTAGATAGTCTATCTTTGACGATGGAAGAGATTAGGATTTGGGGGCTCTTCTGTCTGTGGAGCTGCAGGTGTCTCCTTGCCTCCTGCTGGATGAACTTTGGGATGGGGACCAAGGATGGTAGGTTGTTTCTTGAGAAGGCTATAAGTGTGGAATGAGTAGATGTCCTGATTCAGGCTTCTCAGAGTCATCAGAGATGCCTGAGGGATACAGAAACTTGCTGATTTATGCTCTTATCTTGATATTAAGGCCCTGGTACCTGTCTTTCAGCTCTTGCTGAGCATCCTCAAGTAGCAGCGGTTTTGCCCAAAGGTGAGCAGGGCTAAGCAGGAACCCTGGCACATGGGAGAACAGGAGAGCTGAAGAGGCCAGGCATTGTTGCCTGGAAGATAGCAAGAGTTGTCTCCCAGCTCTTGCTAGGATCTGCTCCTCTGACAGCTGAAGAAGAAACCACTGTTAAAACTCCCCCTGTGTCTTCAGGGGCTAGAGATGCTGTAACTGTTTGACTCAAAGGCCTGGAATAATCCAGGCTCCAGGAGAATTGATTGAGGCCTCTTCTAATTTCAAGAGTCTTCCCCCCACGGAATCAGCAGGCTCTGGATACTTCATGGAACATGTGGAGCCAGGCAGAAAATCTTGGAAGCCCTGGTGGGCAAAGGGTGGGAATGGCTGAAACAAGTGGGATTATTCTCTATAGGGGATGAAGCCACAGTAGTTTGTAGAGGAGAAGCAACATTTATGCCACAAGAACTCAGTTACTATTTCTATATGAATTGTTACTGAGCATTTACAATATATGAGGAAGTCACATGGGGAGCAGTGGTGACCTTCTCATCCTGAGGTGCCTAGAGCCAAGGGCACAAGGAACCTGAAATCAAAGAGAAGAAAATTCCTAGGAGATGTAACCATACAGCTCTTATTCAGCATTGATTCAACAAATACTTACTAAGCACAGACCATGTGTCAGGCACTTTATGTGGCTTATTTTTTATCTGGGATCTAAGAATAAATCTCGGGCCTTTAAGCAGGCTTTGTGATGGAGACTTCTCTAGCCCATCAATTTGAAGAATGTTCTTATCATGTATCTGAGGGGATGTGGTAGGCCCCTTTTTTGGAGAACTCCCAAGTACTATAAAAGTCCCTCAGGATACGACTATATTTAATGATTAATATACTAGCACAAAGATGTCACTAGAACTCAAGTTACATATCAAATTGGCATCTCTGATATGCTTCATAGAGACTTTCAAGGACTGTATCACTAAAGCCAACCCTCATCAATATTCCTAGTTTAGAATGTCAAAAAGATTAACAAAGTTACCCCACTACTGCTGATATAACTAATAAATTTGCATGTAGAGCAGATATTGTGAGAAAGTCTGTAGACCTCCTAAACATCTCTAAATTGTCCTAGGTGTGTCCTGCTCAATGAACTCGCCTTGATCTTTATTAGAAGATTTCTTTAACAATTAAGAGATTTTCTGCATTTATTACTTTAGAGTTCTGCGCATGCTGTTTAGGAAGGTGTATTCAACCTAGAGTCAAAACTAAGATATTAATAGGTTTTGTATAACCAGCAGTTAACAGTCTCTCTTCTGATCTCTGAAGGAAGTGCAGCCCTAGCCTTTTTCTCCTGCTTCATTCTTCTCAGCCCTCAAGATTACCAACCTTCTAATTTCCTTGCCTTACACACATTTTAATTAGGCTGACAGGCACAAGAAATACAGGCTGATTAATATGAGTGGAAGATTTGGCTGCATAATATATAGACCCAGTAATAAGACACCTTTTAGGACTCCTATAGGGACACAGGTGTTGAGTCTCTGCTCCCTTGGAGACTCTTTTCCATTAAGATACATGACTTCTTTATGCCTGTGTAGTGCTGAGGGTTGCACATTCTAGAGACAGCCATCTAGGACCTTGCCTCAACTTGCTCTCTCTTTTTTTGGTAATACTTATATATTTATTTATTTATTTGGCTACGCCATGTCTTAGTTGCAGCATGCAGGATCTTCGTTGTGGTGTGCGAGATCTTTAGTTGCAGCATGCAGGATCTTTTAGTTGTGGCATGCGGGATCTAGTTCTCTGACCAGGAACTGAGCCCGGGCCCCCTGCATTGGAAGGATGGTGTCTTAACCACTGGATCACCAAGAAAGTCCCTCAACTCTCTTGTCTTCTCTATGTCATATGGGCATCCTATGAAGCCAATTTATTCATTCCATATTTATTACTTTAACTTGATTTATTTTTTTAATCTTTCTTTTCTGCCTATTATATTTTTTTTTGAGTGTATTACATGAGAATTCAAAGCACTTAAAATTGCTTGGGTCTCTTAATGGGAGGGCAAGACCACTTTTCCATGTGTGCTAGCCAAATCTGCACTCAACAAATAGTTACCAAGTGCCTTCTTCATAATATATTGGTTGAATAGATATACTATTTTTTCATTCCCTCTTCATGGAACACTCCCCTTCTACTCCTTTAGCTGCTTAATTCATTCTTTTTTTTTAATCATAAAATTATTTTTTCTATCCATTTTATATTTTATTTTCTATATTTAAAAATTTTTAATTTTATATTGGAGTATAGCCAATTAACAATATTGTGATAGTTTCATGTCACAGTGAAGCAACTCAGCCATACATATACATGTATACATTCTCCCCCAAACTCCCCTCCCATCCAGGCTGCCACATAACATTGAGCAGAGTTCCCTGTGCTATACAGTAGGTCCTTGTTTGTTATCCATTTAAAATATAGCAATGTGTACATGTCGATCCCAAACTCCCTAGCTATGCCTTCCCCCCACCCTTCCACCTGGTAACCGTAAGTTGTTCTGTAGGTTGGTGAGTCTGTTTCTATTTTCCAAATAAGTTCACTTGTATCATACCGTTTTAGGTTCCACATATAAGGGATATCATATGATAGTTCTCTTTCTTTATCTGACTTCACTCAGTATGACAATCTCTAGATCCATCCATGTTGCTGCAGATGGCATTATTTCATTCTTTTTAATGGCTGAGTAATATTCCATTGTATATATGTACCACATCCTCTTTATCCTCTCCTCTGTCAGTGGACATTTAGGTTGCTTCCATGTCTTGGCTATTGTAAACAGTGCTGCAATGAACATTGGGGTGCATGTATCCTTTTGGACCATGTTTTTCTCTGGATATATGCCCAGGAGTGGGATTGCAGGGTCATATGGTAGCTCTGTTTTTAGTTTTTTAATGAACTGTTCTCCATACTGTTCTCCAAAGCGGCTGTACCAATTTACATTCCCACCAGCAGTGTAGGAGGGGTCCCTTCTCTCCAAATCCTCTCCAGCATTTACTGTTTGTGGATTTTTTGATGATAGCCATTTTGACTGGTGTGAGGTGATAAATCATAGTTATTGCATTTCTCTAATAATTAATGATGTTGAACATCTTTTCATGTGCCTCTTGGCCATCTGTATGTCTTCTTTGGAGAAATGTCTATTTAGGTCTTCTGCCCATTTTTTGATTGGGTTGTTTGTTTTGAGGATATTAAGCCTCATGAACTGTTTGTAAATTTTGGAGTCTAATCCCTTGGCCGTCACATCATTTGCAAGTATTTTCTCCCACTCTGTGGATTGTCTTGTCATTTTGTTTATGGTTTCCTTTGCTGTGCAAAAGCTTTTGAGTTTAATTATGTCCCATTTGTTTATTTTTGTTTTTATTTCCATTTTTCTGGGGGACAAATTGAAAAAAATATTGCTGTGATTTATGTCAGAGAGTGTTCTGCCTATGTTTTCCTCTAGGAGTTTTATAGTGTCTCGTCTCACATTTAGATATTTAATCCATTTTGAGCTTATTTTTGTGCACAGTGTTAAAGAATTATCTAATTTCATTTTTTTAGTGTAGCTGTCCAGTTTTCCCAGCTCCATTTGTTGAAGAGACTGTCTTTCCACCATTGTGTAATCTTGCCTCCATTGTCATAGATTAATTGACCATAGGTGTGTGGGTTTATTTCTGGGCTTTCTATCCTGTTCCATTGATCTATATTTTCTATTTTTGTGCCAGTACCATACTGTTTTGACGACTATAGCTTTGTAGTATAGTCTGAGGTCAGGGAGTCTGGTTCCTCCAGCTCCGTTTTTCTTTATCAAGTTTGCTTTGGCTATTCGGGGTCTTTTGTGTCTCCATACAAATTTTATGATTTTTTGTTCTACTTCTGTGAAAAATGCCATTGGTATTTTGATAGGAATTGCATTGAATCTGTAGATTGCCTTGGGTAGTATACTCATTTTGACAATATTGATTCTTCCAATCTAAGAACATGGTATATTTTTCCATCTGTTTGTGTCTTCTTTGATTTCCTTCATCAGTGTCTTTTTTTGCGTCTGTGTTCATCAGTGGTATTGGCCTGTAACTTTCTTTTTTTGTGGTATCTTTGTCTGGTTTTGGTTTCAGGGTGATGGTGGCCTCATAGAATGAGTTTGGGAGTGTTCCTCCCTCTGCTATATTTTGGAGGAGTGTGAGAAGGATAGGTGTTATCTCTTCTCTAAATGTTTGATAGAATTTGCCTCTGAAGCCATCAGGTCCTGGACTTTTGTTTGTTGGGAGTTTTTTAATCACAGTTTCAATTTCAGTGCTTGTGATTAGTCTGTTCATCTTTTCTATTTCTTCCAGCTTCAGTCTTGGGAGACTGTACCTTTCTAAGAATTTGTCCATTTCTTTCAGGTTGTCATTTTATTGGCATATAGTTGCTTGTAGTAGTCTTTTATGATCCTTTGTATTTCTGTGGTGTCAGTTGTGACTTCTCCTTTTCCATTTCTAATTTTATCGATTTGAGTCCTTGCCCTTTTTTTCTTGATGATTCTGGCTAAATGTTTATCAATTTTGTTTGTCTTTTCAAAGAACCAGCTTTTAATTTCATTGATCTTTGCTATTGTTTTCTTTGTCTCTATTTCATTTATTTCTGCTCTGATCATTATGATTTCTTTCCTTCTACTAACTTTGGGGTTTGTTCTTCTTTTTTCCCTAGTTTCTTTAGGTGTAAGCTTATGTTGTTTATTTGAGATTTTTCTTGTTTCCTGAGGTAAGATTTTATTGATATAAACATCCCTCTTAGAACTGCTTTTGCTGCATCCCATAAGTTTTGGATCATTGTGCTTTCATTTTCATTTGTCTCTAGGTATTTTTTAATTTCTTCAGTGATCCATTGGATGTTTAGTAGCATATTGTTTAGCCTCCATGTGTTTGTGTTTTTTATAGTTTTTTTTTCTTGTAGTTTATTTGTAATCTCATAGTGTTGTGATCAGAAGAAATGCTTAATATGATTTCAGTTTTCTTAAATTTAAGGTTTGTCTTGTGGCCCAGCATATGGTCAATCCTGGAGAATGTTCCGTGTGCACTTAAGAAGAATATGTATTCTGCTGCTTTGGGATGGAATGTTCTATCAATTAAGTCCATCTGGTCTAATGTGTCACCTAAGGCCTGTGTTTCCTTATTGATTTTCTGTCTGGATAATCTTTCCCTTGATGAAAATGGCTTCTTCAAGTGCCCCACTATTATTGTGTTACTGTCGATTTCTCCCTTTATGGCTGTTAGTATCTGCCTTATATATTTAGGTGCTCCTATGTTGAGTACATATATATTTATAATCGTTATGTCTTCTTCTTGGATTGATCCCTTGATCATTATGTAGTGTCCTTTTTGTTTTTTATAACAGTCTTTATTTTAAAGTCTATTTTGTCTTATATGAGTATTGCTACTCCAGCTTTCTTTTGATTTCCATTTGTGTGGAATACCTTCTTCCATCCCCTCACTTTCAGCCTGTATGTGTCCCTAGGTCTGAGGTGGGTCTGTGTTAGACAGCATATACATGGGTCTTGCTTTTGTGTCCACTCAGCCAGTCTATGTCTTTTGGTTGGTGCATTTAATCCATTTACATTTAAGGTAATTATCGATATATGTATTCCTATGGCCATTTTCTTAATTGTTTTGTGTTTGTTTTTGTAGGTCTTTTTTCTTCCCTTCCTCTTTCGTTCTCTTCTGTAGTCTGATGAACATCTGTAGTGTTGTGTTTGGGTTGCTTTTTCTTTTTCATGTGTGTATCTATTGTAATTTTTGGGTTTGCTGTTCCCATGAGGTTTTGCTATAACAGTGTATATATGTACAAGGTTGTTTTTTAGTTGCTAGTCTCTTTCCCACCTAGAGGAGTTCCTTTAGCATTTGCTGCAAAGCTGGTCTGGTGGTGCTGAAGTCTCTTAGCTTTTGCTTGTCTGTAAAGCTTTAGATTTCTCCATCAAATCTGAATGAGAGATTTGCTGGGTAGAGTATTCTTGGTTGTAGATTCTTCCGTTTCATCACTTTAAATATTTCCTTGCCACTCCCTTCTGGCTTGCAGAGTTTCTGCTGAGAAATCAGCTGATAATCTTATGGGGATTCCCTTGTATGTTATTTGTCATATTTCCCTTGTTGCTTTTAATATTTTTTCCTTTGTCTTCAATTTTTGTCAATTTTTTTACTATGTGTCTCGGTGTGTTCCTCCTTGGGTTTATCCTCCATGGGACTCTCTGCCCTTCCTGAACTTGGTTGACTGTTTCCTTTCCCATGTTAGGGAAGTTTTCAGCTATTATCTCTTCAAATATTTTCTCAAGTCCTTTCTCTCTCTCTTTTCCTTCTGGGACCCCTATAATGTGAATGTTGGTTTATTTAATGTTGTCCCAGAGGTCTCTTAGGCTGTCTTCATTTCTTTTCATTCTTTTTCCTTTATTCTATTCCACAGCAGTGATTTCCACTATTCTGTCTTCCAGGTCACTTATCCATTCTTCTGCCTTATTTATTCTGCTATTGATTCCTTTTAGTGTATTTTTCATTTCAGTTATTGTATTGTTAATCTCTGTTTGTTCTTTAGTTCTTCTAGATGTTTGTTAAACATTTCTTGCATCTTCTCAATCTTTGCCTCCATTCTTTTTCTGAGACCCTGGATCATCTTCACTATCATTATTCTGAACTCTTTTTCTGGACGGTTGCCAGAAAGAGACAACTAAATCTCCACTTCATTTAGTTGTTTTTCTGGGGTTTTACCTTGTTCCTTCATCTGGGACATAATCCTCTGCCATTTCATTTCATCTAAATTTCTGTAATTCACTCAGTTCATTCTTTAGTTCATTTGTTTGAGGGGCTTCTTCTGGTCATCTCCCAGACTAAGTTAGTGACTCTCATATACACATCATTTCCTGCAAAATAATAGTCATCACAGTTTAAATCATTTACTTGTTTAATGTTTATCTCTTCTATTGGAACATAAGCTTCATTAGCAGAGACTGTATGTGCCTTCTGCATCTAGCACAGCATCTTTTACATCATAGATGCTTATAGGTATTCATTGAATGAATAGTATCTTAGAGTTTAAAATCTCTGATGTAATAGACACTTTGTCAAACACTGAGAACTCAGTCTTCAACAATTATTAATTGAGCACCTCAAAGTGCATAAATAATAGTTGAGGGACTAAAAAAAATTATAGGGCACCATCCCAGCCCTCAAGAGATGTTCTATAAAGCAGATGGGCATTTTCACGCAACCAATTAAATACCTACATAAATCTCAAGTACAAAAAGAGTGAGTGAATGAATAGATGATTAATTGAAATGAATCAATGGTTCATTTTAGAGTTGTATAGACCTGGATTTAAACTTGGGCAAGTTAGTTAATGTCTCACAGCTTCAGTTTTCACATCTATAGAATGAAAATTATAAATGTTCCTATCTTGTAGGGTTCTTGTAAGAAATAAATGAAATAATGATCATAAAATACTTAGCAGAGTCAGGCACATATCACACAATAAATGTCAACTATTTATTGCAAGAGTTGCAATTAAACACAACAGCAGCAGTTGTAGGAGAAGGAGTAGGAGTAGGATTAGGAGTAGGAGTAGTATAGTTAGGGTCCTGAAAAGAGGCAAGGTGGGATGATTTGATGAAGGGTCTATGAATAGCATATCCTTACATTCTCAGATAGACTAGGTAAGGGACAAACTGTTAAAGACTAGTGCTGCAAGATTATCTTAGATCAGGAGTTCTTAAACTTTTGAGTTTCAGGACCACCTAATATACTTAAATTAATGATGACTCTGTATTAGCATTCTCTGGAAAAAACAGAACAAATACATCTTTTTTACAGATATATAGTTATATATAAGAAGAGATTTAGTATAGAAATTGGCTCACTGGTTAAGGAGGATAAGTCCCACAATCTGCCTTCTGCAAGCTGGAGAACCAGGAAAGCCAGTGGTATAATTTAGTCCCAGTCCAAAGGCCTGAATACTAGGGGAGTCAGTGGTGTAACTCCCAGTCTCAGGCCAAAGTCTTGAGAACTGGGGGACTGCTGGTGTAAGTCCCAGAGTCTGAAGGGCCTGAAAACCAGAAGCTACTATATCTGACATCCTAGCTCAGAAAGAGACAATAAGAATTCACTCTTCTTTCACCTTTTTTGTTCTATTTGGGCCCTCAACAGATTGGATGATGCATGCCCACATTGGTGAGGGCAGATTTTCTTTACTCAGGCTATTGATTCAAATGCTAATCTCTTCCAGAAACACAGACACACCCAGAAATAATGTTTTACCATCTGTCTTGGCATCCCTTAGCCTAGTCAAGTTGACACATAAAACTAACCATCACAGATCCCACTGAACTTTTGTTTAGGTAGATTATATCCAGTGATGTGCTGGTAAATGTTTAACAACTGGGGTAAATGTTTCTTCAGCAGTAAAATTTTAGACATGTACCATTTACTGATTTCTGTGGTATAGGCACACCCACCATGTCTGACTTCAAAGTACTAATGTATCATCACTGAATGTGCAGAAATGTTGAGAAACACACACACACACACACACACACACACACACACACACACGGTATTTCCCATATAGGGATACAGTAATATAATACTTTCATATACAATTTATTGAACTGTCAGTTTATGTAATTTTATTTTTTTAATTTTTTTGTAATTTTATTTTTAATAATACCTTTTAACTAAGTAATATTGGTATGTATTCAAATGTGAGTTCATATTAATATGTAAAGTTGAAGTTTAATAAAATTAATTTTAACTCCTTTATCAAGAACATTCTTAAGTGAAGGTCATCTTTTGTTTTCAATACTGTGAATGCCTGGCTATGAAGAATGCAATGGTTACTGCTAACAGTCGGGTGCCTCTGCCTTGATTTGTGCCAGCAGTTTCACCACCATTGCTTTTGTACTATCATTGCAAATATTGACACAGTGTAAAAGGCAAATAACATCTTAGTATTATGATGAAAATAGTTTTGACTCTTCAGTAAGTGAAGGGGTCTCAGGACAACCCCCTACAGGGATCCATAAGGATACATTGAAAATCATTGTTTTATACTGTAGACTCTTTGAGGGAAAAGGTTGACTTTAATTTTTAAAAAATTATGTTGCTTATGTTATATAACTTGAAACTCATTAACCCAACTACAACATGCAGATGTACAACTCTCCAAACATTTTTTAGTCTTACAGACATTAGATATTTATCAGTTAACGTTTGCCTACAGAACACAAGCTCTTCAATTCCTCTATTTGCTGACCAAGAAACTGTAGAACCTCTCTTCAAAAAACCCACTGAAGAAGTAAAGTAGAATGTTTAAAATTTTATTAAGAAATAGGAAATATGTTTTTCTGGAAGTATAACTTTTAAGCCCTTTAATTCGTATGAGTGTGTTAGAGTGGCTGTGTAGATATAGTTTTGTTACCATGAATGTTCTTGACACTTTGGCAAAGAAGAAGTAGGCCTTTGAGAACATCATGTTTTCCTCATTTCTTTGAGACATTTACAAACTCAAGTAAATACATTCAGAAGTCAGAAATAGACATTTAAAAACAAACTGGCCTAATATTTCCATATGGTTGCTTTTATTTTAAATGTAAATGTGACCTATGAGAGTAAGTCCTATAAATGCTTTTGTTCCCAGG
This sequence comes from Lipotes vexillifer, assembly GCF_000442215.2. Lineage (NCBI taxonomy): Eukaryota > Metazoa > Chordata > Mammalia > Artiodactyla > Lipotidae > Lipotes > Lipotes vexillifer. Next base: position 451,319 of record NW_006776601.1, on the reverse strand, counting down.
TCTTATTTTAAATGTAGAGCTTTTCTGTCATCCTTTGAGACTTTACGTATGCCCATTACTTATATGAATTATTTCGCAACAGTCCTAAATAGGAAGTGATTAAGAGTCTATGGAAAAACCACAGCCATGAATCCATGGTATGTTCACTGAATCATCCAAATGGTAGGGTGTCTATTTTCTCAGATGCTGTTGTCTTCAATCAGATGCCTGCCATCACCCAGATTCCTTTATCGAGATATTTATTTCTTCATACCAGCTTTGACTGTCTAATGTCCTTTCATTGCACCCTGCGGGACTCTTAAACATTTCTTGCCGGGCAGGTGTAGTGATAATCAACTTCCTCAGTTTTTGTTAATCCATGAATGTCTTAATTTCTCTCACACTCTTGAAATACAGTTTTGTTAGATATGGGATTTTTTTTTTTTTTTTTTTAATGGTACGTGGGCCTCTCACTGTTGTGGCCTCTCCCATTGCGGAGCACAGGCTCCGGACGCGCAGGCTCCGGACGCGCAGGCTCAGCGGCCATGGCTCACAGGCCCAGCCGCTCCACGGCATGTGGGATCTTCCCGGACCAGGGCACGAACCCGTGTCCCCTGCATCGGCAGGCGGACTCTCAACCACTGTGCCACCAGGGAAGCCTGGGATTCTTGTTTGACAGGTTTTTTCTCTTAGCACATTGAATATATTGGCCCACTGCTTTCTGGCCTCCAACATTTCTGATAACAAATCTGCTGCTATTTTATTGAGGATCCCTTGTATGTGACAAGTCACTTCTCTTGCTGCTTTTGAGATTCTCTATCTTTGACAGTAAATTAACTTCTAAATTGATTAAAAATAAGAAAAAATCTTTTATATTTACTTAATTTTTACAATTTCCCTCACTTTTTTTCTTTGTGTAGATCTAATCTCTATCTTGTATCCTGTTCCTTCTTCTAAAAAATCTTTAGTTTTTCCTTTATGACCAGCTTTTTCTGGAAAAAATCTTTGCCTTAATTTTTTGAAAGATATTATTGCTGTATATGGAATTCTGGGTTGATAAGTTTTTTCTATTAGCATTCTAAAGATGTCATTTCCATTGTCTTCAGACTTGTATAGTTTCTGATGAGAAGTCTATTGAAACTCTTACATTTGTTCCTTGGTATAAGGAACAAATGCTCTCATGATTTTCTATTTATCTTTGATTTGAAGCAATGTGACTATGATGTATTTAGGTGTGTTTTTACAGTTGTAACATAATTGTTTTTTATCCTGCTTGAGGTTCTCTGGGATTCTTGAATCTGGCCAAAAATCCTTGGCCATTTTTACTTCATCTATTTCTACCTCATTTCTCTTTCTTCTACTTCTGGGACTTCAATTACTTGCATGTCATATTGTTTGATATTGTCTCCTAGCTCTTGGAGGCTCTATTCTCCTTACTTCCCCACCCCTCATTTTTTTCTTTTCTCTTGGTGTTTCTCTTTGGAAAATTTCTATTGATGTATTGGCAAATTTACCTATTCTTTATTCTAGTCTGCTAATGAGCTTGTCAAAGAACTGCTAATGAACTTAACCTCTGATATTGTGCTTTTGCTAGCATTTCCACTAATCTATTTTAAAAGCTTCCATCTCTGTGAAATTCCCCATTTGTTTTTGCATGTTGTTTACTTTTACATTTTGTCTTTTATTAATCACAGTTATTAAGGTATTTTGTGAGTTCCAATATCTGAGTCATCTCTGAATCTGGGTTTGTTATCTCTCGACAAAAGGTTTTTTTCCCCAGCTTTTTTGTGTGTCTCAATTTTTGACTGAACATCATACATGTATAGAACAGAAAAGACTAAGGTAGATACTGCTTATGCCCAGATATGGGTACATCTCTCTTTATATCAGACAGTTAATGTGGGGTGGTTGTATAGTAAAGAATTTGTGCTTTGCCTCGAGTTCCTGGGATGGGGCTTCTAAACCCTTGGAATTTCCTGAGCGATAGGAGTGTCTTTATTCTTTGTGGTGGGCTCAAAAGGATTAGAGTTTTGAGGCTTCGAGCCACATGATATCAGCCTGACCTTCTAAACACTGGAGAGGTGTCAGGGGCTGGAGATTGCTTTCTGTCACAGGGCCAGTGGTACAATTAATCATGCCTATGTAATGAAACTCCAGGAAAAACTCTGAACATTAAGGGTCATTTGAACTTCCTGGTTGGTGAGCACATCAGTGTGCCAAGACGGTGATGCATCCTGATTCCATGCGGAGAAGGCATGGAAGCTCCATGTTTGGGATCCTCCAAGACCTTGCCCTAAGTGTTCTTTACTTGGCTAAACCTTATTTGTATCATTACAGCAAAACTAGTCATAAGTATAATGTTTCCTGAGTTCTCTGGTTTATCCTAGAGAATTATCAAACCTGATAGGTTTGTGGGAACCCCCAAATTTGTGGTAAGTTGGTCAGAAGTGTGGGCAGTCTGGGTATATCTGAATTTATGAGGGAATTTTGTTGGGGACTATGACCTCAACTTTGGAGTTTGCATTAACTACAGTGGATAATATTATATCACACACGGCCAAAAAGTACATGAAAAGGTACTCAGCATCACTAATCATCAGGGAAATGCAAATCAAAACCACAATGAGATATCACCTCACACCTGTTAAGATGTCTTTTATTAAAAAAAAAAAACAAGAGATAACAAGTGTTGGCAAGAATTGGAGAAAAGGAAACCCTTGTACACTGTTGGTTGGAGTGTAAACTGGTACAGCCATGATGGAAGAGTATAGAGGTTCCTAAAAAAAAAAAAAAAAAAACCCGAAAACAGAACTACCATGTAATCCAGCAAGCCCCCTTCAGGGTATATACCTGCAGGAAATGAAATCAGTATCTCAGAGACATCATTGCAGCATTATTCACAATCTTCAACATATGAAAACAATCTAAGTGTTAATGGATGAATAGATACAGAAGATGTCAGAAAATATAAACATATAATAATATTTGGTCATGAGAAGAAAGGAAATCCTGCATTTGTGACAAGGATGAGCCTGGAGGATATTGTGCTAAGTGAAATAAGCCAGACAGAGAAAAACTGTATGACCTCACTTGTTATGTGGAATCTAAAAAAAAGGTCAAACTCAGAAACATAAGGTAGAATGGTAGTTCCCAGGGGCTAGGTGGGGGAAATGGGGAGATGCTGGTTAAAGGGTACAAACTTTGTTATAAGATGAATAAAGTCTTCAATATTTAATCATTAAAGTTCAGTAGTAATCATTAGCATTAACAGACATCTGCTCTGTATTGGTGTAGGATTTCTGGGCCCAAAATCATTTCCTGCCTCCCTCCCAGGAGAGAGGGTTTTTATTTCTATCCCGCCCTCAGCAACTCTGGATCTCTACTTGTATCTGGGGCTAGACTGTTCGCTACCCCCCACGCCACCCCCCGCACATACACGGACAGCTAGGTTTTGTTTCTGTTCCCTCCTTAAGCGCAATGGAATTTTCTCTGAGCCTTGGAGGTAAGAGGGCTTGCTGCCCCTGCTCTAGCAGCTTAAGACTTTTAAGAGAAGGGTTTGGGAAAGCAGGTGAGTCTTTGGGCATGCCACCCAATAGCAGCCTATCACTTCATGTTTGCCTGTGCCACTAAAGGCATCTCTTCAGGTCTCCTGCCCTGCTCCCAAACTTTCTTGTTTGTGTTTGGTAAAGGTCTAACTTCTCCTTTGGAAGTCCCTAGATATTCTAAACTGACATGCTACCCACACTTGGCCTTTAAGAATGTCTTTTTTGTTTTGCTTTTAATACATGTATTTATTTATTTGGTTGCACCAGGTCTTAGTTGTGGCAGGAGGGCTCCTTAGTTGTGGCTAGCCAGCTCCTTAGTTGCAGCACGTGGGCTCCTTAGTTGTGGCATGCAAGCTCTTAGTTGCGGCATGCATGTGGGATAAAGTTCCCTGACCAGGGATCGAACCCGGGCCCCCTGCACTGGAAGCGCAGCCTTATCCACTGCACCACCTAGGACTCCTAAGAATTTGTTAACATTTTAGTTGATTTCTTCCTATCCAGCCACCTTTGACTCTTGTGCTCTACTAAAGATGAAATGGGGGACTTCCCTGGTGGTGCAGTAGTTAAGAATCCGCCTGCCAATGAAAGGGACATGGGTTCGAGCCCTGGTCCTGGAAGATCCCACATATGGTGGAGCAACAAAGCCCGTGTGCCACAACTGCTGAGCCCGCATGCCACAACTACTGAAGCCTGCACGCCTAGAGCCCATGCTCCGCAACAAGAGAAGCCACTGAAATGAGAAGTCCATGCACCGCAACGAACAGTAGCCCCCGCTCGCCACAACTAGAGAAAGCCCACGTGGAGCAATGAAGACCCAATGCAGCCAAAAAAAAAAAAAAAAAGATGAAATGGTTTATTTCACAGATACTGAGTCCCATCAATTTACTTGGTTATCTTGAGGCCTCAACTATCTGATAGGCTCAAGAAAAATGATTTTTATAGATTACCTGGCATTTTTTTTGTTAAGATAGAAGAAACATTCTCATGGAGCTTTTTACATTCTAAGTGAAATCAGAACTCTCATCTGCTTATTCTTACAAATGAATTTTATTCATTTTCAATTATGAATAACAATTACATTAGAATCTTGACTAGAATTTTACTAAACTAACTTTGGTGGGATGAACAACATTATAGTATTTGGTCTTCCCATCCAGAAATACTGGTTTTCCTACTCATTTATAGAAAAAGCACACTCCAGGTTCCTTATGATATGGAGTCAATGATTTAATTGATTTTAACTTAAATTCCATATTAGCACAAACATAGAGGTGGCTTCTGGTATTAAAACACAGTTAAAGATAAACAGGAAAATCAGAAATTATTAGATTGGAACCAAATAATCATGTAGGTATTGAGAATCATAACAGAAAGTAAGCATTGTTTTAGCTCTGAAATTCCTAACAGACAAATCAAAATGCAAATAGTGTATTATATAGTTCTCTTAGTTTAATAGAAAGAATGCAATTTTATCAGGAGAAATTTTTCTTGCACTGAATCCTAGGAGGACTTTTTAATGTAGTTCCTTTTAGAAATAACAAGATACAAATTGAGTTCAAACACTGTTTGGTAGAAAATAGTCAAATGTCTTTCAAATGACCACTTCTTTTCCTCACCATAATAAATGCCAAGAGCACATTTCCTATATTAATAGAAGAATCAATAAGTGTGAAAAGCTGAAGTAACTCTGACAAGTTTTTCAGAACAATTGTTGAAAATATTTAGAAAACACCTTTAGTTGGAAAACAGCAGAAACAAAAACAGAAATATCACATTTCATATATGCAATAGAACACAATGCTGAGTTTAGTTCCATAATAAAAGTCATACCAATTTTTATGTGTGGCCAAGGATGGAAGTATGGATAAAGAGAAAGAACTGAAATCAAGGTAGAAGATAACTCTGCTTACTGCCTTCAAGTCTCATTTGGAGAGGAACCTCTGGAAAACCACGAGTTAGGATAACGCTAGTCTACTAGCATGTCAGAGGCAGAACCAATATAATCTCTAGAAATATAATTTGTCATTCCTCCAGGTAACTCCCTTAAGGGGGTTTGGTTCCACCAATGAATAAAGTTCCTAATTCTATACTAAGTTCATCCTTTGGGACATCAATCTCATCTCCTGCCTCTTCCCCAAGCTTCTTCCACCAGGGTGCTTGTATATGCTTCAGGGTGGTAAGATGCGCCTGCTTGGCCTTGGCTGCCACAGGCCTGGATCTGCTTAGGAAGAGCTCAGGTTCTTTTCCTTCTGCCTCCTTCAGACTTGGTGCTTCTGTAGTAAACAGAAAATAAAAAGGTGAGTGGAAGAGTTCTGTACCAAACAAACAGGAACTTGGAAACTACAGAGTTGGAACTCTACAATAGCAGGCAAAAACAAGGTTCCAACTCTGAGTCTATTATTATTGTCAGCTGTAGATGGCATGTGACTATTCACAAGTTGTAGCCCATGCTTCCGTGTTTAAAGGGAAAGAATAAAAGAAAGAGGTAGATTTTTTTAGATGGTTTATTTAAAAGAGCAGGAACTTTTAATATAATAGCAGAATCCTTACAGATGAGAGGCTCAGTTCCAGCCACCTATCCATTCAAAAACACAAAATTGGCAAGTAATGGCTCTAAAGAGAGGACCCTGGCCCTTTTTGCTCTACAAATACTAAAAGTGTTTCCGAGGCCATCTGAGACACTGGCTTCATGGATGGGATCTCTCATTAAATGCACCAGTGGTTGTGAGATGCAGATGAATTAATTTTTGTGAAAACACTTCATTAAAGTGCCACCATAACCATTCTCATCATCTACTTTTAAAATATGTTCAAAAAGCTTTTCATACTATATGACAGAATCTGGCTAGTAGGGCTCAGCATCTTTATAATTAATAACTTTTCATAGTTGACACATATCAATGATCGCAAGGCTGAGGGAAGCAGTCAAGAAGGTTATGGGGTCTGCATCATTTGAAATCATTGTGTAGTGATATGATCTAGAAGGAGAAGTTTCTGAGGATAGGAGATGGGCTAATAGACCACTAAATGGTGTTTTCCTTCTGAAGATCTAGATGTCACAAAATCTTACATAGGCTGTTCCTTTTAGGAAGCAAAAATGGAATGAGCACATACTCATCAACTGTTCGATGTTGGTGCTGATCCGAGCCATCAGTGCCTCCCTGTGCTGTTGGGCTCTCTCTTCTAGAGCCCTGCCCATGAAGTAGTGTTGCAGTCGTTCTTGGGCTTGGGAATGGAGCTCCCTGCTGATCACATCTGATACCTCAGAGCCCTGGGAACAAAGGACAAAAAAAGTGTCACATGAAGGACACATATATATCAAAGTATGTTTCACTTAACCACTTAGTAGAGGTTCTAGAATGGTTAGCTGTCTCTCATCAATTGAATGTTATGGTTGATATCTACCTTGTACTCTTGAGCAAGCATTAAATAGCCTCTTAAAAGCAGCTTTAAATGAAAATGCAGGTGGGCCAGATTCTTTTCGGTATGCTCCTATACCTCACTTCCTCACATAGTATGGTATTCTGGGAGAAGAGATAAGATTGAGAAATCATAGTGAAAATTACAAATGGTTTGGTAAAGATACTCGCCTGGAAGAGGAGTAACAAGACCAATCCTTTTGTTCTAGCCCCACCTGGTAAGACTACCTAACTTCTTGTCCTATCCCCACTCCCAAACTTATCTAAGCCATAATGTTATAACGGCTTCTAATTTCACAGAACAAGGGACAAAATCATTCAAAGGACCATATTCTTTTAGCTAGTCAGCTACTTTAAAAGGAACTTACCTAATCAGTTTGGACAAGGATGAAATAATCTCAACTTTGAAGCTGATAGAGCTTCTGACACCCCAGCTTTCTCAAATATTCCAGTTCATGGATCTTGGATACAGCCCTGTTCCAGCTAACACCTTACTTTTCAGCCACAGAGTAACAGCTGTACTAGAGTATGGCTAAAGCAGCACTTCTTTTTTAAACAGGAGAATGCATCACAATCACACACAGTGCATTAAAAAAAAATAGAGATCAAAGACCTAAACATAAGGACTAAAACTATAAAACCCTTAGAAGAAAAGATAGAGGAAAAGCTTCATGATATTAGATTTGGCGATGATTTCTTAAATATGACACAAGGCACAGACAACAAAAGAAAAACCAGACAAACTGTACTTCATCAAAATGAAAAAGTTTTGTGTATCAAACGACACTATCAACAGTAAAAAGGCAGCCCACAGAATGGAAGAAAATGTTTGTAAATCATACATCTGATAAGGGATTAATATCCAGAATATACAGAGAACTCCTAAAACTCAACAACACAAAAACAAACGACCTCATTAAAAAATGGGCAAAGGACTTGAATTGAAATTTCTCCAAAAAAGATACACAAATTGCCAATAAACATATGAAAAGATGTTCAAAATCACTAATTATTAGAGAATGCAAATCCAAATCACAATACCACTTCACATTCATTAGGATGTGAAAATAATAAATGTTGGTGAGGATGTGAAGAAGTCTTGCTGATGCAGTACGGAAAACCACTAATTTGAAGTGAAGTCTCATTTACTATTGACTTTACCTCTATGGTCCACGTAATTATAAGAAGACCCCAAATCCATTGACTACGGTAAAGCAACTGCATTACCTTATGCCAAAAATAAATGTACATATACAGCTGAGACACTTATTTGTTGGTGAATATCACCCACTGCAATAATGTAACACTGGTACCATGGCACAAAAGCCTACATACTGGATGTCTTCTGATATAGTCATCCACTTGTTGCTTCAGTTCAACTCTGCGTGCATCAGTGAGTTCTCTGAGTTCTTGCCAAGGAACAAATAGTTTCTTTTTCTTACGGCACTTTGCTAGGAATTTAAGAGTCTGGGACAAAAAAAAAAAAAAAAAAAAAGATTTGTGATTTTTTTCTTCCCTAACAGAACTATTTCCTTCCTACAAAAACATATGATAGTGACAACAGCTGTTAACTCTTTTATGTATGGGGAGAAAGATATGATTGTGACTGGGGTGACAGAGGACAATAACTTTATCGTTATATTCTTCTGTAGTGTTTTAATATTTTACAAGGATATATTCATGTATTATTTGTACAGAAGGCAATAAAGAAAAAAAAAAAAGGAAATCAGCTTTGGGTTCTAGTCTTAATTCTAGTCCCTTATAAAACTGTTTGATTTTGGGCAAGTCATTCAATCTCTATAGGATAGGTTCTATGTCTACAGAAAACAGGGATCCCAATTGTACTTAGCCAAAGGATTGTAAAGATCAAGGAGAAGGTATACAAGAAAAAGCTTGGTAAATGAATGTGCTTTCTCCTGTCCTTCAGAATGAATTCCTGGTAAGAAATCTTTTAACAGGCAAGATGTGGAGACACATCTGAAATTATTCTGCCCAATTTTTTTTTTCACTCTTCTCCCTTCTTTGTAGTTTTTATTTTCATCAAAGTTATATGTTCATATTGCTTAAGGCAAGGGTTGGCAAATTTTGGCCCACAGGTCAATCCAGCCTGCTGCCTGTTTTTGAACAGCTGAAAAATGTTTTTTTACATTTTATATGATTACAAAGTTCAAAAGGAAAAGAATTAATTCATGACATGTGAAAATTATGTGAAATTCAAAATTCAGTGTCTACAAATGTTTACTGAAACAAGAGTCATGCTCATTTGTTTACATACTGTCCACAGCTTCCTTTGGGCTACAACTGTAGAGTCGAATAGTTCCAAGAAACTGTATGACCTGCAAAACCTAAAATATTTTACTATTTGATGCTTTCCATAAAGTTTGTTGATATAACTATTGTTTAAAGTGTCAGTTTTAGAGAATTGTTAAAAACCTCTCCCCCCAAAACAGCAACTTTAGTTCTTTCAGGTTTTTCTTCTGATGTTTATCTCCATCTATATTTTTGTGGTTTTTTTCAGTGATAGGTATTATCTATTGACTTTCTTGTATGAAAGATAAGGACTTAGCTCTCTTTCACACATACTTTCTATATCTCCAACTATCCAATATTACTAAATCATAATTTTAGTTAATGTTGTGTTTATATTATTATGACTACATAAAGGCTATTCATTTTTCAACCATGTAGTGATGATTACTTTTTCTTCCTTGCATATTTTTATTTTCACTGGAATTAATAACTCTATTATTTTCCTGTGCTTATTTTTCTATATATTTATCACTGATTATCACAATTTCTGCCCTGTTCATACATTAAAACACATCAGGCAATCTATCAAATTAATTTTCTTAGATACACATATTCTGGAGCTTTCTGACTTGTTCCAATCTGGATAGATTATTCCCTATGCTTGGTGCATAGCTGTCATCCTGAGATCTCCCATTCCCCATCATCTCGGTGACTCTTCATCTTTCCTTTGTGTTTCCTGGATTCCATGTTGTCCTTTCTTGGGTTATTCCTTTGTTTCAGAGACTTTGTGATGCATAAAAATGTCTTTAGTGTATCTTTACCTTTAACTGATGGTTTAGTAGGATGTAGAATTCTAGTTGGAAATCATTTTCCCTCAAACATTTGACAGCCTTACTCCAATATCTTTTAGCTTCCAATGATGCTGTTGAGGAGTACTTTTTGCCACAGTGTATTTCACAATAATGTGAAATAGATGTGAGTGTATTTTTGTCATTGTATTGGACATTCAGTCTTTTTAATCTAAACCACATGATATTCAATTCTGAGAAATCTTAAATTATTTGATTTCTTCTCCTCCAGTTTTTTTTTTTTTTCTTTGTTTCAAATGTTTGACCTCCTAGACTGGTTCTGTTTTCTTTTTGCCCTGCTCTCTAGATTTCCCAAACCTTTTTTTTCTAGACCTTTTTTTATGTCTTTTTTTTTTTTCTGTCAAATTTTATTCCATTTGTTCCCTGTTATCCAGTATCTTGGTTTTTGTTTCATGTATTATTTTCTTTTAGCTCTCGGAGAAAATAATACATTTTAAAAGTTTTCTTATCCCTGCAATATCTCTATTTCCACCAAGTAGTTTTATTCTATTTGTTTCGGCCTTAGCTTCCCGCAGACGTCCAGTGATACTTTCAGCTGATATTTAAGAGTGGGCACTAAAAAGCTGTTTAGAAATGCTGAGCAGATGGGTAGGGTTTATCTATTCTGTACTTCTTTATAGGGCTACTGAACTGGGCTGTTTCATTGGAGTACCCCATTGTGAGTATATGTATAACTATTTCCTTGGGCTGTTCAGATTTCCTAAAGAAAATGTTTTCAACCTACTGTTTACAGGATACAAGCCTGGCTGACAGCACTGAGACCTGAGAAGAAAAAAGGGCTTGGAGGTTTTCACATTCAGTATAAAGATTGCCTTAATACCCTTGTTTTTACTATCGTACTTGAGCCTTCAACTGCGCTTACATTCTCCTATTGAGATATTTTCTTCTTTTCTTCTATTCTTCCCTTTTCTTGATTTTTCTTCCTTGCTTCTCCTTCTATCTTTCCTCTACTTCCTGCTTTTAGTATGAAGCCAGGCTTATGATGCTACTCTGGGAACTCAGAGTAAAGTTTCCAGAACAGAGGAATTTTTGCCCTTAGATCAGAAAAGTCCACCTTGACATCTCTGTCACTTTTCCTCATTCTTTGTCATTTTAGGACTCTCTGAAATTGTATTTATCTCCCAATGTTTATTTTTTCAACTGGTTTGTTTCAGTAAGTGCTTTTGTTGTTGGTCTTTAATAGATATGTATATTTGATACTGTTTTGCTATAATCAAGTAGCAAGAACTAGCTATCATTCTGGCTCTAGAGAGCAGACGCCAGCAAACATCACCTTCCTTCTGAGCTGCTGCTGCTTCTTTTTTTTTTTTTTAAGAAGGAACAATTAGGTTTATTTGCTTGTGCCAGGAAATATCTCACATACATTGCTATAAAAACCATGTTTATCGCTTTAGTGTGGAATTCTTTAGAAGCATTGGCAAAGTCAGCTTTGGAAACTGGATGCACTGAACTGGTGAATGCCACAAATGGAAAATTCTAGAAGGCAGCCAGACCTGCCCTTGTGCTTGTCACTAGTTTCCAGTCTTTGACTTCCAGGTTTTGGCTCTTTCAAAGCCATTTTTCACATTTCTGAAATCAAGAATGGCCTGAGAAATCTCTTCATTTGTGTGCATCAAAAATGAACCTAGAGTAAAAAGAGACATTCAGAAAGTTCTGGGTGACGAGAATATTTTCTTCTACCACTAAAATGGTGCATATTTCTGTAGTTCTTAATTTGAAACAAACTCAGGCATATCTGAATAGCAAACGGTTATTTTCCCAGCATCAGATCCTCCAGGACTGTAAAACAGGTTTTTAGGATTGTGTATGATTATAAAGACCAAACTTCAGATAAACATATGCAATTAGACCTCACTCATCCATTGCAGGCTGTCATCAGCAGTGGCAATCTCTTTATTAAAAACATTCTTAGGTTTGGTTCTATCATGACCATTTTTGTAGTTTTAGTTCTTTTTACCTTCTTTATTTTTTTTAATTGAGGTATAATTGACATACAATATTATATTAGTTTCAGGTGTCCAACATAATGATTCGATATTTGTATATATTGGGAAATGATTGTCACAAAAAGTCTAGTTAACATCTGTCACCATACATAGTTAGAGAATTTTTTTTTCTTGTGATGAGAACTTTAAAGATTTACTGTAGTTGTCAGTTAAATAGCATTGGCTGATGTCAAGAACTGAACTGATCTGATAAAAAAAATTGGCAAATCTTGTCATAGTTTTGGTGTCTCTGCAGTATATGAGGCTGTGTCCTTACATGAGGGGTCTAAGTCATTTTTGAAAACTAGTAGCACCTTGTTGACAATAACAAAAGATTACAAAAATTTCAAGTTAAGAAAGAATCACATTTTGGATTCTTTAGGGGTCAGCACACTTCTCCATGTTGAACTGTTTCTCTCTCTCTTTTAAAATTTATTTATTTAATTAATTTATTTTTGGTTGCACTGGGTCTTCTTCATTGCTGTGCACGGGCTTTCTCTAGTTGTGCACAGGCTTCTCATGGCGGTGGCTTCTCTTTTTGCAAAGCACGGGCTCTAGACACACGGGTTTCAGTAGTTGTGGCTCACAGGCTCTACAGCGCAGGCTCAGTAGCTGTGGCACCAAGGGCTTTGTTGCTGCATGGCATGTGGGATCTTCCTGGACCAGGGATCAAACCCATGTCCCCTGCCTTGGCAGGCGGATTCTTAACCACTCGCTACCAGGGGAGTCCCAACAACTGATTGTCTTTCTTTTCTTTTTTTTTTTTTGCGGAACGCGGGCCTCTCACTGTTGTGGCCTCTCCCATTGCAGAGCAACAGGCTCTGGACGCGCAGGCTCAGCGGCCACGGCTCACGGGCACAGCCGCTCCGCGTCATGTGGGATCTTGCCAGAACCGGGGCACAAACCCATGTCCCCTGCATCAGCAGGTGGACTCTCAACCACTGCACCACCAGGGAAGCCCAACAACTGGTTCTCTTAATGGCTCTCCAGGAATTAGGACAAAGTGGCTTCTCTTAGGATCCTTGTTATCCACCTGGACACTGTCACCTTCCCCCAGCACAGCTGTGTGATGAGGTTCTATCTTTTGTTGGGTGTTAGGTCCAATATGCATGTTTCCAGATATGGTATAAATGAAGCTTGATCACCCTTTAGGAATAGGCTGGGAATGCTTTGCTCCTTGGTCCAATCTTAAGTCCAAATATAAAGTTGGTGTGTAAGTGTAAATCTTGGACTTGATTCCCAGGGCTTCTCCAGAAATGACAGCAACAGTAACACCATCCTTACGGGTTTAGGGATTTTGCTGCTTTTCACTTCCTGGTACCAAGGCTCCACCATCTTCTGTGAGCTCCTCAAATTAACCCACAGCTGTAGGCCATGGACTGACTCCTCCGAGCAAGGCATCTCTGCACAATGCCCCAGCCCATGGTCATCCACTGCAGGTCTCCTGTGTTCAACTGACCAGCATGTCCACAGAAGTCTTCGCTGGCCATGATAACCCCCTTCCAGGAGGTAATACACTGTTTCAAAACCTCAGTGTGGGTGATCAGGAAATCCACCTGGTCTACCGCCTTTAAATTCATCAAACAGTAAAAATGGATCCAGGTTTTTAAACTAAGGTCAGCCAATGCTTCTGCGGACCCATGCTCCAACCCCTTCCGACTGCTCCCAGCTAAGCACTGAGGGTAACCTTGCAGGATGCCATATAAAGGCTAAAATGCGAGCATGCTGAGGCTTAGCAGATTGCAGTGCTCTGCAGAAAGAAAAGTCATTTGCCACTTGCACCAAATTGCAGAGGACCATTTAAGCATCCCTGGCCATCTCCCTCGGAGACTCCCCTGGGAGTCTAAAGCTGGCCGGGGAGGGTGGGGTCCTGCTAAATGATCGATGGCACCGGCCCCGCCTGGCCCCATGGGTACCTGGTACTCCAGTGTGCTTGGGGGCCCCTTTTGAGCTTAAGAGATGAAAAAGCAAGAAAAGAAAATCCTGGAACATTAAAAAGGAAAAGAGAGCTAATTCTTCAAATTTAATTCTAATACTATACCACTACATAGAACTCCAACTTGTTTACGTAAGGATGTGTAATTTGAAATTAGCAGGTTTACATAAGGTTTTCTTGATTTTTATCTATCTGAGAAACAATGCCTCTCTTTTATGCAAAGTGAGGGACAGAAGGTAAACAACAGTTCTGGCCTTTGTCTGCCAAGGACACTAATAACCAGTTCCTCCTGAGGGATAAGTTCAATGAAATGATATTCCAACTTCCTTCTGTGAAATTGACAATTATTTCCTTTTCTTTGTTATCAAGGTTATCTGCAGTGCTAATAGAAATATAAAGTGAGTCAAATATGTAATTTTAAATTTTCTGGGAGGCAGAATAAAAAGGTAAAAACAGGTGAAATTAATATTTTGCATGTACTGAGTTACATAAGCATAACTCAATATATGTAAAATATTAGCATTTCCACATGTAATTAAGACTCCGTGCTTCCACTGCACCACTGCGGGGGACACAGATTCCATTCCTGGTGGGGGAACTAAGATCCTGCATGCTGCCACGGAGCCCAGCCAAAAAAAAAAAAACAACGCAGTAGCCATGAGGTAAAGGTATTAGAAAGGACCCAAGGCACTGATATCCACGGGTCCATGGGTTAATCCTTAGATGGCATTGCTTAGCAGAGGGTAAACAGCAGATGTGGGTGTGATTCAGTGATGGTGCAGGACTGTTTGTTGCACACATGGCCTAAAATCCCCAAAAGAGCCTGAGAAAGATGGAGGCGGCAGATATCTCTTCTTATTTCCCTAGTATTTACTCTGTTTTTTAAGCGGTTTAAAAAAATCTTTGTAAAAGCTTAATCAGAGAAATCAATGAGACTGTTCAAAATCTATCACTGTGAAAAACTGAAATTGACCTAAAGTTTAACAATAAGGGATTATAAAACTAAATGCTACATGATCTGAAATCCTAATATGAACGTTAACTATGTATAACTAGATATTAGGAAAACGGGTCATTAAGTGAAATAGACAGCCTTGTACTATGCTTTTCCAAGGTAATAAAATATTACTATGCTCCAGATAAATCCCAGGAAGATCATCATTTAAGAACACCATTCTATAATTCAAGAATTATAATGACCTAATTATACCTAGTGTATTATCTGTGCATTAAAAAACATCTAATATGATAAGCTGCTCCTACGTAGGACTTTACAATTGACAAAATACTTTCCCATAAATTAGGTCATCTGATCCACATAACAACTGAGTAAAAAAGATAGGGTAGACATTCATTCATATGTCAAGCACATGCAGGAAGCTGACAATAAATAAGACTTCGTTCCTTACCCTTGAGATTCTCGTTGCTCAAGTAAGAAAGAAAAAAATTAACAAATAACACTGCATTTTGGTAAATGATGTACAAGGGTCTATGGAAATACTAAGGACTGAATGTCTAAATCATTTTGGCCAGTGATAAGGATGTTCTCATTTTAAGAAACTAAGGCTCAGAAAAGCTAAGTGATTTGACCAAGACTTTACAGCAGATAAACAGGAAAGTCAGGTTTGAACCCATGTCTTTGCCTCCTGATCCAGTACTCTTTTTGCTAAATCAGACTCACTGCTCTTTGAAGTGTGACAGCTGCTTTATACTCCACAAGAGATGGCCTCTGTTGGCGAAAATTCTTCCTTTCCCTGTACCCTCTCCAATGTTTCTGGATAATCAATGCTGATTTCTCTTCTATTTCCCGATTATGTTTTTCCACCTGACCTAAAAAGATAACAAACACTATTACAACATACTCACTTCTATGCTTTCTCAAGTTCTAGAATCAAGACAATGAAAGTACCAACAATCTTGCAGTGCTTTTATTTTTTTCAATATTGATTTTCCCAATTCTATTATTTTACAATGGTTGTAAGATTTTAGAAACAAAGCGCTCCAAAAGCTTTCTCAGATTATGCATCTTCTTTAGAAAAGACTCATATTATTATTTTGTCTGAGGAATGAGAAAAGGGCTAAAAATCCAATAGCAAGAACATTTAGAAAAAAGAATCACAAGTAAATAGTTAGAAAGTCATTCAGTACTACCAAAAGGGAAAAGCACATTGTGTATATATGTTACCTACTCTGCGTGGTTTTAAATTTCTCTTTAGTCACTCAGTTAGTTCTACAGATGACTTTCTTTTTACTTTCTGGGAGTTAGTCAGCATATAGTCTAGGGTTCACAGTAGCTAAGTGACAGAATAAGGCAGAAGGTAAAAATAAAAAGGGATATATTTGAGAGACAGTACCAAAAATTGATAGGATTTAGTGGTGAACTAGATGTGGAGGGAGGGAAAAAATTGTAGGATGTCTCATAGATGGGACACTGAGTAGACTGTTGGTGCAATTACCTGAGAGATGAGGAATACAGGAAGAGGAAATCAGTGAGGGAAGATAATGGCTAGTTTTGAGGATGTTTGTGGATATCTAAGTAAAGCTAACCAATAGGCAGCTGGCTACAGGGCTGTGTTGTCCAATGTAGTAGGCACTAGCCACAAATGGTTACATAAATTTAAAGAAAGTAAAATAAAATTTTAGATCCTCAAGTGCACTAGCCACATTTCAAGTCAACAGCTACCTCTAGCCATTGGTACTGTGAAGATACAGAACATTTCATTTTGTAGAAAGTTCTACTGGGCAGGGCTGGTCTAGAGCTTAGGAGAGAGGGTGAGGATGCAGACAAGATTCCAGAGTGCTAAGCACTCAGTTGGTAGTTGAAGCTGCAGTTATGGATGGAATACCTCAGGAAGAGCAACATGAGAATAATGGGGTAAGGATGGAACCCTGGGAAACATCTGTATTTAAGGGAAAGAAAGAGAAATATGAGGCTAGTGAAGGATACTGAGAATGAGTAGTAGAAGGGGGAAGGAGTAGATCTAAAAAGGAATCTTGAAATGACTCAGATCTCCCAGACTACACTTTAATATTAATTTCAGCTTAGTGTGTCAAAAGTGGCAAGAGGTGTCACAAGGTTTGTACTGAGTTCTGAGGGCAGAATGTAGCAATATTCTAACACCTTACTTAAGTTCAAGGGGGTTCTTTCTTTATGCCAAAGACAGATATCTTTAAGCATAAAATTTTGTTTCACTAATTTATCTGAAAGAAAAGAAAAATTACTGGAGAGATTGCTCATCATAAACTAATAGGCCTTAATCAAAAAAAATAGTTACTTTTTTTGACTCAAGAGATTTAATAAGATTTATCTGAAAAAGGAGAAACAGGGAAAAGGTCCACATTTAAAAAAATAAATCATCAGGTAGCTAGGAAATTTGGTTTATTAAAAGATACCCTAATCAGTCTTAATTACACTTATAAAATTGATACTGCCACACACCTGGATGAACTATTTCAAGCATACTCAGCCGTAATTCTCGGGAAAGTCTCATGGCTCTCTGCCTTTGAAGTTGCAGTTGTAATCTGCGGTCCTCTTCTTCCTTCTGTCTACTTAGCTTCAGTAACATCTTTGTTCGCTTAGATCTGTGATGGAAACATTAAGTACACACAATTTTCATAATTATATGTCCACTCAAGAAGTATTTATGAAAAACGGCTTAACCTCACTAGTAATCATATAAATACAGACAGCAAAAAAAATTTCAAAGATAATTCCTAGTGTAGTTAGAGTATGATGAAATAAGTTTTCATGTGCTGCTCTACAACCTTTCTGAAGAAATATTTTGGATACATGCATCAAAATATTTCTGAAGAAATACTTAAAATATGTATCAAAAGCCTTAAAAATGTTAACCAATTAATTCCATTTCTAATTATTTTCTTAAGGTAAAATCCAACACATATGTAAAGACTTATGTTAAAGGATGTTCTCCATAGCATTACAACAGTAACAAGTTGAAAACAAACCATTTGTCCTACAATAGTGAGTTATATAAATAAATACTGGTTCATTCACTGGATGGAATTCTATAAACTATGAAAAAATAAAAATTTCAAAGGAGCAATCAACTGTCCCTAAGGCAAACAAAGAAGAGATAGATTTATGCCCTTAAGCTCGGTTTCAAGGGGGAAGTTAAAGGGTAGTGGAATATGCCACTCTGGCATAAAGATAGTTTTGAGCTGGAGGCAAATGAGAATCAGGAAACACAGAAAGAAGCCTTCCCAGAGGATCCCTTAACTGTCTAAAAGCAGAAACAGCTGAGAAATGAGGACTGCCATAAATTTCCCCTCCCAAGGAAGTTTTATGGCCATAGAGATGGAACTGCACAAATAACCCATATCTTCCATAAGTTCCCCAATATATTTACCTTCCCCAATATACTTACCTTCCCACAGTTTGTTGCCCTCAGAAGCCTAAAATCCTCTTCTTTTCACCTGTCACTTCTCTATAAATTATTCTTTGTTAACATCTATATAGGCCCCAATTATTATTATTATTATTTTTTTAAGGTAAGAAGTGGATTTATTTAGAGAAATACATGTTCCATAGACAAAATGTAGTCTTTCTCAAAAGGCGAGAACGGCCCTGGGAGAAACACACTCCACAGAGTGTGGGCCATCTCAGAGGGCGAGAGCTATATAAGACCAAATTCTAACCACCCCTTTGAGTTATGCATCATGTCAGGTTTCTTCCATGTGACATGTGCTACACGTTAAGAAACTGTTTTTCTCTTGTTAATCTGTTTTAGTTTTTGTCAGTATAATTTTCAGGGCCCCAACCAACGAACCTAAAATGTATAGAGGTAAAAACTGTTTTCTTCCCCTACAAAGTCAAACAAATAAAATTAAAATACCTAAGTATCAGCACCATGATAGAGGAAGGTAAATTGTGAGCTTTCCTGCTTGTGAGGCAGCTGTTAGCTGCTTCAGTAAACCTTGCTGAGGAAAAGGGTACTTAACAGAAAATAAAGTTTCTGACAATGAAAAGTGATTAAATAAAGAAGAAACCCCCAAGAAAGTGCTTTAGCAAGGGTGTGACTATAAAAGAGTACCTCTTGTTGAATCCGAAGCTCTGATGAATCTAGGTCCATAACTGTGAGTGGTGGGCAGTCCCTCCCCCAAAAAAACATGGGAGAGGGAAACTACTCTGAGATAATAACCTGACCAGAAAGAGACAGAAATAACCTTGGCAGAAAGCCCAGATACAAAGGAAGTAAAAGAAATTTGCATAAATTGTTGCTGTAACTAATAGAAGAGGAAAGATGCTGAAGCCTGGAGCAAACTGGAGATTAAAAAACTAAAAACTCATTATAATGTGAGATTTAAGTTTTGGCTTCATGGCTAATGTCTTATAATGGATATATTTATAACTGGTCTGGTGTTGTTACATAAAGCAATGGAATTTCTATTTTAAAATAGTGGAATCTTAATTAGATTCCACAGATACCCCTCTAAGAGGACAAAATCTTTAATCCTAGGATGCTTTTAAGTACAGATTTTAATATTGCAAAGAAAAGTAAACTGGCAAATTTGGCAACTACTGTAAGACTAAACATTAAAGGTCTGAATCCATGGCATAGGGGCACCTTTAAATGTAAGAGGATACATAGCTGAGAATGGTAGCAGGAAGAATCCATAAGGGCTAACTACTCTGAGTTCACTACAAAGGTAAGGCTATACCAAGAACATCTCAGACTCTTGAATAGAAGAATATACACTGTGACTCTCAAAATATTCATCATTTCCCAAACTTATTTAACCAAAGAAATAACTTTTTAAATATTTTTAAAGAAATAGCTAGTAGGATAGACAAACTTTGAGCAATGCTGGAATGGATTATACTTGCCTCTCATGAGTACTATTTACTTAACAGATGTGCCTGTCTAACTAGATTTGTGAATCTTCAAGGGCAAAAAATGTGCCATATGCATTTTCCTCTAAGTGCTCAGTAACATGCTAAAAAAACCTTTTTATTATTTTAATCTTGTGAGGTACATAGACAATTATCCCCATCTTATAGATGGGAAATTTGAGGCGAGAGAGGGAGGCACCTTGTCCAAGATCATTCAGCCCATAAGTTGCTGAGAAGGGATACAAACTCAAGTCTGTTTACTCTCCCAATACTTAGCACAGCCTCTGGCATATATTAGGCACTTGAAGCATGCTTAAAAAATTAACGTTTTTTTGGCTACCAACAAAACTCATGCCCAATGATATTAATAACTTATCTTTTAAGTCTTCTCTGAAGGAAACTTTTATCAATGAAAAGCATGTCCACTAAGGGACACAGCCAGAGTGGCTTCAATACCTTACACTAACCCATCCAGATTCTTAGAGGCAATGGAAAGGAAACCCACAGACACAAATGACTTAGCTCCTAAGGTCATTTATGATAAAGTAGAGCCATCTCAGAGGTGATTTCTCATGCAGCCTAACTTAAAGCTAAATTTTAGTTCACTATTTTTTTTTTTTTTTTTTTTTTTCCTTGCGTTATGCGGGCCTCTCACTGTTGTGGCCTCTCCCATTTGCGGAGCACAGGCCCGCGTCTCCTGCATCGGCAGGCGGACTCTCAAGCACTGCGCCACCAGGGAAGCCCCTAGTTCACTATTTTAAAACACATTTGTAACTGAGAAACACAGCTGCAGTTATTAAAAGAATAGTTTCAGCTTTCTTAAAAAAAAACATTGACTTCTGGAATATGCAAGTTACACTTTAGTGAACTAAAATTTAGCTTTAAATTAGGTTACATGAAATCACCTCTGAGATGGCTCTAATTTATCAACAATGACCTAAGAGCTAACTCATTTGTGGGTGGTGTGTGTGTGTTCTTTTTGTCACCTCTAAGAATATGGATGGATTAGTCATGTAAAAACTGGGCCATGTCTTCAGTATTTTGTTTTTAGTTTACTTGAAATAGCAACAAATGACAAACTATGTCATATCTCAATGACCATATGTATCCATGCCATATTTACTGAGGAAAATCAGGTTAAAATACTTAAAACTTTTTGTACTCATACACATTTTTACCATAATTACATATGAACAATTACGGCAACTTTTGGTTTTAAGGGTTTAATGAGATAATTGACCATTACTGGCTCCCTCTGTAGGCCTGGCCCACAAGAAAGTCTTATTAAGTGAACAGCATTGTGTATTTGTTACATCAGATTCCTGTCTTACATTATGTCTTTTGCTTTTGAAAGTACATCTGGTTAATGAAGTGCTGGTACTCAGAAATGTATGAAGCAAGAATGAAAGAAACAGATTAGAATATTGAAAAAGAAAAAAAAAGACACCCCAAACTCTTAAGTTTTCACTCAGCTATACTCTAATAAGATATATCTATAAGATATAAGATACTCTAATAAGATATATCTAGCCCTCTCAGATTATAATTCCTCTCACCCAAATTTTTTACCTGAAACTCCTCTGCAAAGTAATCACAGCAGATGGAAGCTTCTTTAATCTCTTTCTAGTCTGGAAACCCTTCCAATAAGCTTGAATCAAGCAAGCTGCTTGATGCAGTTTCTGAAATTAAAGGCCAGAATTAATTTAGAGACATCTCTAGGAAAGTCTTTTTTAGAAGTTTACTTCTTAAAATATCAGGCCTGGGCAAGTATTAATCTCCATTTTTAATAAGCTGAGCAGGAGGCAACATCTGCATAGGGCCAGGACAGGGAAGGCCTAAGAATATTAAACCTGCTCTCCCAAAGGAAGCTCAGTTAGGCATTATCTAGAATGTATTCAAGATACAGTCTAGTTAGCTTCAAATTCTCCCTGATTAATCTCACTTCCATTCCCATTACAAGGATTTCATAGTTTTGCTTATTTAATGTTTTAACATCTTTGCTTCACTTCCTATGCCTGGTTTCATTTATTCAAAGATTCAAGGGTATTCAAGAGTCAAGGGACTCTTTGTATAGGTTTAAAAAAAAACGCTCTGGGGCTTCCCTGGTGGCGCAGTGCTTGAGAGTCCGCCTGCCGATGCGGGAGACGCGGGTTCGTGCCCCGTTTCGGGAGGATCCCGCATGCCGCGGAGCGGCTGGGCCCGTGAGCCATGGCCGCTGGGCCTGCGCGTCCGGAGCCTGTGCTCCGCAAATGGGAGAGGCCGCGACAGTGAGAGGCCCGCATAACGCAAGAAAAAAAACAAAAAAAAAACAAAAAAAAAACGCTCTGGGGTTAAAAATTTAGACCATAAACAACTCCTTCTCCCATCAAACTATGGCTGCTCTGGATGTTAGGGGAAAATAAGTAAAGGAAGGAGGAGAGAGAGCAAATAAAAGATTCAAGAGACTACCACTATCCAATATTTTGAAACTAAAATGTTTACTGAAATGTTAGTAAATATCATGCAAATTATTTTTATAATTTAATACCTGCTCTTCTACTTCCTGATAGACCTTAGGGCTTAAAAGACCAATGAGCTGTCTAAGTTCTTGACTAAACTCTGTCCCACGCTCTTGTTTATTTAGTAGACTTCTGAGTCCTGAAATGCAATAACAAAGGCACAACTATTAATAATAAAATATGATTTTGTTATCCAATCAGAATTAATTTGAGGTTAAAAAGTCTAGTTTAGAAACAAATGAAACAATAACAAGATTAATCACATGATTTTTCTTTTTCCTTTTCTCAAAAACTTCTAGATTGAGGTCTCTAGGATTTTCCACTGTCCTGGAGTTCTTATGTGCTTACTCGTGAGATCTGATGCAAAATCTGTCTAGTCAACTTCTTTAATTAAAAAAAAAAGGGAGAATGGAATCACTGCGATAAGTCAAAGGGTAGAGACATATAGTTGTTTTTTTTTTTTTTGAACATAAATACCTTAAACAAAAACATTTAAAAAAAGATAATGAATACATACTGAGTAAATGCCTATCCTGTGGAAGCACTTAAGCAGGTTATTAGTTACTACTAATTAAATGGAGTTATTATTACATAAAAATATACAGTACTGTATGTAATTTGGGGTAAATCAATAGGTTCTTGAGCATTTATTATAGGAGAAGTGCTATAATATTAAAATACTGCACTTTCACCCCAAATTAAAACTGAGTAGTAATATAAGTTACAAAGTAAGTACTATTTCCAGCGTATGGAGGAATGATGTATTATAATGTATGTACGCAAGATACATTAGCAAGGGAAAATGGCCTTGGAGTGTACAACTGGGGAAGCCACTAGATAGGTCTTTCCATGTCTTATACTTTCTTCAAGACTCAAGTTCTCAGCAGTATTAATAATTGTAAAATATCTTGAGGAAACTGAATAAGTTCTACTGTTGAGAAAAGAAAGGGAGACAGCTTAAGATAAAATTCCTTTAGAATGAACTGTTGGACATTCACATTTCTATAGAAGAAATCTAATTACAGAAATAAAAAATGTGTATCTGGCACAATATCATCTAGACAGTTTTATTACTGGCACTTCTCTCCCTATTTCTATAATACATAAAATAATTACAATGTTCACAGTAATGACTCACGCAAGATAAGTCACTAAAGCGCCTTCCAAATCATCAAGAATGATTAAAGGCCATTGTAATAGTTTTGGTATTAAATGCATCACACTATATTCTAATTCTTGAAATTTTATATATAATATAACCCTGTATTAGTAAGTATATTTAATCAATTAGAAACCTACTTCTTGACCATACTGAATAAGAAAATATATTGTAATGAACTCATGGCTCTGGCTAGCAAAGAAATAAAACAAAGCTAACATATAACTTTGATTCACAGTTGAAAAAAAAAAAAACTACCTGAGTAATTCTGGGTAAACACCTACACTTTTTCCATGCCTCTGTTTCCACTGCTATATAATGAGGATAAGAGTAAACATCTCACAGGATTGTTATGAAGATTAAATATTTTATACACATAAAGTATGAGGAATAGTTATCTGACACATAGTAAATGCTCAATTAAATGAAAGATTATTATATGGTAATGGTAAAACACTGAGTCCTTTCCTTCTCAAGTTTTCTGACTTTTTATTCACATATATGTTTGATTTTGGAGGTGAGGGAAATTTTTTGTTTGTCTTTGAGGAAAGGCAGTATAGGAGTTGAAGAGTAATTATTAATTGATGTAAAGATCAAAAGGGCTGTCAATCTCTGAAGCACAGCTCTATTTTCTCAGTAAAGTTAGGTAAGATCACTGATCTTTTTTTGGTCATTATTTTACTACACTATATGGTATATTCAATTCCCAGCCTTTTTGTCAGAGAGGGAGCAAATATTCATTGTAACCTTGTCAATAAGGTATCATATGCCACCTGTTGAGACATGAAGATGGCTGGATTACATAAAGGTTTTTTCCCTGAACTGTTATCTGCTGTGACAGAGTTTATCTGCACATTTCAATTATTGACTTTTTAAAAACACAGGTATTTTGTTTTCCATAAACCATGAATAAAAATGTTCTTTTTGAGACTTTCAAGAAAAGAAAGAATATATGTACTACCTTTGTAGCAGGCACTTAGTCTCAGTAAAATCAAAATTTCCTGATGGGATTTAGCCATCAACAGTAGGAGCCTTGTAGCAGTACTTCTTATGACTGGACTAGGAGTTGATAAAAGTTTGAAAACAACTTCATCTAAAATTGAATGCAGGGTTTTCACTTCTATTCTGAGTAAATCACCACTAATAGAACAAAATAAAAAAAAATGTACCGTTACTAAACGACATATAAGTATCACAAAAAATTAAACATTACAGGTGCAGCAAGTTAATGCCTATGGCCTGATCCATGAAGATAACCAATAGTTTAAGCAGATAGCTTAGTTCCAAGAATACATCACACTAAATCAATTAATTGAATTCTTACTGTAAGGCACCATGCTAGGTAAAGTAAGGAATACAAAGTTGCCAAAGAAACTTGCAATCAAATACTGGAGGAAAGATAAATGTGCAAAATAGTAAATAGATGGTTCAAAAGCTTCAAGGCAATAATAAGAGGAAGATCACAGGACATTAAGTACATGGTTCACTGCTTAATGATGTATGAAGACAAACATGTTATAGGAATTCAATTATCATGTACTTAATATAGAAGGAACTTTTTCTTTTAGTATTCCTTTATTACACTAACAACCTCATGTTGCATTACTGATGTCATGAAAAATTACCTGAAACGTCGAAATAGTCAAAAGGGATTACTGGGTGTTCTTTTACTCACCCCACCAAGGAGTATGTGATTTTCTAGGGGTGTGTACCTTTGATTATCCACTACTACTGATTAGGATATTTTGCAATTCTGTAAAAGTAGATGTTGGCTTGTAGAAAGCAAATAATGGCAATGATTATTATCTGAGAACAATGCAAAGAGATTCTTACTCAACAACAATATAAATGACTTTTATCCAGTAGAAAAAGTAACCGTAAAGGTTATGCCTGATATTCTCTACCATTCAGCTTCTGTGATAAAATGTTCTTCTGATCCTCTTCCATCCTCTACTTACAGATTTTTGACCATTCTTTCTCAGTCTTCTTTGTGGGCTCCCGTTCCCCAATATACCCCTTAAAGGTTACTCCCCAGGATTCCATTTTCAGCCCATTTCTTTTCTCACTCTATTCATATTTTCCACTGAGCTCATCTTCTCTCATGTTTTTAACTCTTGTTTTTAGGCTAACTCATAAGTCCACAGTTCTAGTCCAGATCTCTTCCAGAGGTCAAATTCACTTGTCAGTGGACATTTAAGTTGTCTTGTCTTTGGGTGTTACAGATAGAGCTGCTATAAACATTTGTGTACAAGTCTTTGCATGGACTCTTATTTCTCGGTCTGTTGAAAATATCTACCTATGTTGGACATAACCAATATTGAATTTGTTTTGGCTATACCACTGTCTATTATCCATTATAGAAAACTTGGTGTCATACCTGAATGCATCCTTTATCTTACTCCGTATCAAAATGCTCATGAAGCCCTAATGATTTTTTATTTTGACCAGCTTCATTAAAGTATAATTGATATACAACAAACTGCACACATTTAAATGTACAATTTGGTAAGTTCTGACATTTCCCCATCACAATCAAGATAATGAACATACCCATCACCCCCCAAAGCTTCCTTTTGTTTCACTGTAGTCCCTCCCTTCTTACCTTCCCTGGCACCTTATACCCAGGCAACCACTGATCTGCTTTCTGTCACTATAAATTAATTTACATTTCCTAGAATTTTATACATAGTTATGATTGTAGATCCTATCTGAACATCATCAGTTTGCAGAAATGATTACTTTGTATTACTAAAGGAAGAGGGGAAAAAAAAAAAAGAGCAAAGCAGAGATTCTATGATGGCACAAGTTTGATTTTCTCATCCTTTTAAAGCCAAATCAAAGTATGACCATTTCTGCTAAACTTCCTGCCTTTGTATTACTTTACAAATAAAGAAAATTTTAAGATGTAGGCAGTTTCAATAACCAGATGTGGTTAAGTTGCTTGGAAACAATTTGATCCTTTCAGATCTTGCTTTTATTTTGTTTGGATGATCCAGAATGGTGCTCAGTCTAGTGCTATTATCCCCCACTACTAAGATGAAACCATCCTGAGTACTCTCAGTGCTCCATTTTTCATGTAGTTTTCCAGTTTGGCTGCTGGAATCAGTCAGTATTCCTGGCTCTGTGTTTCTGGTACGGCTCCTTTTAATCCTTCTGGATTACTGTTTTCCACGACATTGGATAGTTTCCTCAAACGCATGTGCTGATCAGTACTCTACTGAAAGCTTGTAGGGGACTCTGCAGATCTCTGGGGTTCTCTCTTTGTATAGCTCTCTCTTCTATGGTATCCTGTCTTATAAACTCTAGCCTACTTTTCACCCTCTGCATGTTGTTTCTTACCTGTGTGCACTTGCTTATATTGTTACCTCTGCCTAGAAATACTGTTTTCTCTTCTTCCTCCCTGGCTAATTTCTTATCTGTAAAGTTTCATCTCAGGTGTTAACCTTCTCCAGGAAGTAGCCCCCCCCCCCAGTTTGGTTTAGGAGCTCCTCTAATACTTGTGTACCCTTAAACATGGTAACTTATTACACTGTAATATAATTGTCCTTATGTGTTAGTCTCTTCCACTATACTGTAAGCTATTTGAAGACAAGGTTCATATCTTAATCAATTTTGTAAACCCAATGACAGACAAATACTTGGCATGTATAGTAGATGCTTAACAAATCCATATTGAACTGAAAGAATCAATGATTTCAACAGTGTTTACTCTGCCTTTCTATTTTAACCTGGGAAAGTTACCTATTACTTCTTTTATGCCCTTCTATAGCACCTGGCAAATACTAAGCTTGCAGTTTGCTAAATAAATATATGATTAAATATTTTTTATTGTGATCCCAATATTTTCCTTCAGATATCACAGTAATTTTTCTTCTCTAAGCCTGAGATTTGGGCTAAAATCTTCTTAAGCTCTAAGATAAGATACAAATTTGATAACAAATTTCCAGTCTTTTACAGTATTTTACATCCATTTTTTTCTGAAATACAATGGTAATAATAGAGCTTTTTAAATGCCATGTACAAGTCATATGCAATTGAAGATTTTTAGGAAAATTGGAATAAAATTGGTAATGCTTCTGATCACAAATAAAAAAATTCTACATATTTTGTAAGGCCAAGTTACCTGTTGATCTGTAGTACGTTCTGCAGCATGGTCATGACCGTAGATCCTACCTGAACATTGTCACTTTGTAGTAAGTGTAAGAAATGATCACTTCGCAGTACTAAAGGAAGAGAAAATAAGAAAGATTAAGATTCTATGATGATACAATTAGTATTTACTTGCCCTTTCAAAATGAAGCCAAAGCATAATCATTTGTTAAACTTCCTGCCTTTATATACTTTGCAGTAAAGATTTTCTAGAATAGTTTCAATAACTATAATAGATAGCTATCCCATTTTTATGGACAATTACAAATAAAGAAATACTTAGCTAAGATGGGACTTCCCTGGTGGCACAGTGGTTAAGAATGTGCCTGCCAATGTAGGGGACACAGGTTCCATCACTGGTCTGGGAAGATCCCACATGCCACAGAGCAACTAAGCCCATGAGCCACAACTACTGAGCCTGCACTCTAGAGCCCACGAGCCACAACTACTGAGCTCGCGTGCCACAAATACTGAAGCCTATGCACCTAGAGCCCGTGCTCCACAACAAGAAAGCCACTGCAATGAGAAGCCCACGCGCTGCAACGAAGAGTAGTAACCCCCGCTAGCTGCAATTAGAGAAAGCATGAAGAC
Source organism: Lipotes vexillifer (assembly GCF_000442215.2). Taxonomy (NCBI): domain Eukaryota; kingdom Metazoa; phylum Chordata; class Mammalia; order Artiodactyla; family Lipotidae; genus Lipotes; species Lipotes vexillifer. The sequence continues at coordinate 423,088 of NW_006776601.1, read as the reverse complement.
CCAATGCAGCCAAATATAAATTAAAAGAAAAATAAAGAAATACTAAGCTAAGAATCTACTGTTATCTCCCCTTAAATTAAAAGTAAATCTCCTTTCCTAGCAGTGATTTCAGTGAAGAAAACCAAATTTTCTGTGAAAAAAAGAGAATGTGAAGGAATAGCAATGGTACAGATGACTGTAATCAGCGGCTCATGTCCTTACAAATTTAATTGTTATATAATGTATCATGTTTATCATGTTTGCTAATATCTTATCTTAAATAATAATAAATCATTAATTACCCAGAAGAGTATTTGTTTTTATTGGTTTATAATTTTTAGGTTCTGAGCAGCCAGTTATGAAGACTTGGCACTGGATGCTTACTTACGCAAGTCACTTAACCTCTCAGAACATCTATTTCTCCCTCTAAAACTAAAAATAACAGCTCTTTCACAGACTCCTGTAAAATGTCCTAGAACAGCGTGGGTTCCCAGTAAATGCCAGTTTATAGTCCTTTCTTCACTAACTGATCAGAATTTTTTTAAAAAATAAATAAATTTATTTATTTATCTTTGGCTATGTTGGGTCTTTGTTGCTGTGCACAGGCTTTCTCTAGTTGCGGTGAGTGGGGGCTACTCTTCATTGCGGTGTTCGGGCTTCTCATTGCAGTGGCTTCTCTTGTTGTGGAGCATGGGCTCTAGGTGTGCAGGCTTCAGTAGTTGTGGCGCACGGGCTGTGGAGCGCAGGCTCAGTAGTTGTGGCACACAGGTTTAGTTGCTCCGTGGCACGTGGGATATTCCCAGACCAGGCCTTGAACCCGTGCCCCCTGCATTGGCAGGCGGATTCTTAACCACTGCGCCACCAGGGAAGCCCCTCAGAATTTTAATTAAAGTGGGATCAGGTATGTTGGCAAGGCAGCTCTGTGAACACTACCCTAGCTTCTACAAAACAACTTTCCTCTTTTCCTCTTTCAGTTTCCTGAGGGAACGTATTTGATTTCTTTCACATACTAACTACTGTTCTTCATTTCTATTTATATAATCCAGTATTTCAATATCTCACCAGATACCATTCTTTTTTAATGTTTAACAACTTCAAAACACAGTACCACCACTATTAAATATTTTTATGGCTTCTAATTTTCTATTCTTTAATAGTAAAAAAATTCTCATCTGTAGCTGGGATAAGTGTATTTTTCCATTTTTGTCTACTTAAAGATGTTTCATTAACAACTCTTTAATTAACTTTGAATTCACTGAAATCATGTAGTATCTAGTGTGTATATACATTTTTTCTATATTGGAAAAATTATGATAATTTATTAAAGTTATTCTACTTTATTTTTTATACTATTTGTCTTATATTATTATATAACTTATTTTTGGAGCCTCTATTATGTTTTTCAAGTGCAGTCAGATAATTATTTGGTCCCCCAAACTAAAACTGATACTTCTTCCCATTTCTTTATTTAATTAAACTTTTTACAATTAAAGTTTCAAACATATGTAAGAGTAGAGAGAACAGTATAATGACCCTGTATGTACCCGTTACTCAACTTTAACAGTGATCAACTCACCAACAATCTTGTTTCATCTATCCCATCTTCTACTTCCTGCCTCCCATTTTATTTGAAAGCAAATCTAAAACATCAAATCATTTTATCCACAAGTATTTCAATACATATTCCCAAAACATATGAATTAGTAAAAAATAAAACATAGCCATTATCTAACCTAAATAATCATGATTCCCTGATTTTATCAAATATCCAGTCAGTCCTCCCATTTCCACTTTTTGTGTGAATTTTTTTTTTTTTTTTTTTTTTTTGCGGTATGCGGGCCTCTCACTGTTGTGGCCTCCCCCATTGCGGAGCAGGCCTCTCACTGTTGTGGCCTCTCCCATTGTGGAGCACAAGCTCCGGACACGCAGGCTCAGCGGCCATGGCTCACGGACCCAGCCGCTCCGCGGTATGTGGGGCCTTCCCGGACTGGGGCACGAACCTGTGTCCCCTGCATCAGCAGGCGGACTCTCAACCACTGCATCACCAGGGAAGCCCTTTGTGTGAATTTTTAAAAGTTTATTTGAATCAAGATCCAATTAAGAGTCACACATTGGAACTGGTTATCTTTCAAATTCCTTTTAACCTATGGGTTTCTACTTTACCTTTTTCCTTGCAATTTATTTATTGACGAAACTATGTCAATTGTCCTATGAGTTTCCCACAGTCTAGCTTTGCTAACTGCATTCCTGGGGTATAATTTAATGTTTCTCTGACCTTCTAAAAATTGGTAGTTGGAGCTCCAGGATCAAAATGATTCATGTTTGAATTTTTGGCATATCCATGTCACATGTGAGGTTATGATGAGGCACTTATTATCTGGCTGTCTCTCCTTTTGAGGTGTTGACAAGTGATGGATAATTCACTAAAGGTTGCAAAATGGCACTATTCTATCATACCCTTTTCACTTATTAGTTGGGATATGTTTATAAAGAAAAGTTTCTCCTCATCAATATGTAAAAAAAGGCAGTATAAATGCTGGACTCTCCATTTACCAGTTTTCAAAATGAACTGGTCCCCTAGCAGACTCTAATGGTAACTTTTATTAATAATGGTATGGGAATATATAAAAAAAGATTAGCAAAATGTTGATAACTGTTGAAGCTCAGTGATGAGTACATAGGGGTTCATTATACTATTCTACTTTCCATAATAAAAGGTTAAAGTTAATAATCTCACTATATTTGACGAGTTTTAATCCACTGTAGTTATTAACCTTATTACTGTTCAAATGTCCCATTTTTAGCTAGTAGAAGCCTGCTTATGTTGGCTCCTGAGTCCTTTTCACAGAATCCTAACAGACTTTGATTGCTTCCTTCCTATCTAGTATTCAAGATACTTCTGGCTTACCTTGCATATTTTCTACCTCATACCTATATACAGTCAGCCATTTCTCCAAGGAGGTGGCTCTTTTGAGAGAAAAGGTTACTGGACATCCTAATTTTGTATCCATTGTTTAACTTAGTTTTAATACCTACTTTATTGGTGTTTTAAATCTACAGATTGATCTGAGGAGTACTGTCACTTTTGTTTTAATTTTTGAAAAGGAATATGACAGGAATATTTAAAAAATTTTCAAGTATTCTCTCACTGTCTCTCTTTAACTAGGTCTTTAATATCTCACTATAGTGTGGCTAAGTACTTTATATTTTTGGTAAAATAGTTCTTTAAGTTGGGAAGTTTATAATAATATTTGTTCTATAATGGGAAATGAATAGATAATACTTATTTTTAAAAGAAGTATTCAAGCATGTTACTTAGCTCTATGTGGATATAACTACCAAAAGTATTAGTTATACTAATGGAAAGTAGTTGCCTTTAGAAAACGGGAACTGGAGTGAGGTGTGAGGGCCAGGGATTGTGTGTATTTTTTAAACAATTCTTACGGAACTATCCAACTCTTTAAATTATGCACATACATAATTCTGAGAGTAAAAAATAAAATATCAATATTCAGTTCAATTTTAACGTTCTAAAAAATATCATTGTTCTTATATTATTCCTATATAATTACATTTTTCTTAGATTAAATCTTTCAAGAAGGTAAGAATGTTATCATGATTATTATTAGTTTACTTTCTCAGTCTTAAGGAAACATAATATAAAACTAACATGTATTTGTATTGTTCAAAGTAAGTACAGAAATCCTATAAGTAACTTTCAAGTTTAGTAAAATATCACTATATAAAAGCTTACTCTTACATCAATAGTTAGGCTGTGAGTTAAATTATATCTATACTCTGTACATAGGGATTTCTATCATACTAAGTCTAAAATATAACTGTAATCTTTGGGGGAAAAAAAAAGATTTTCCCTAGACTAAACTGTTAAGATCATTAATCCTTATCTTAGATTTGCTAAATAGAAAAAACTAAGGAGAAAGTTATATTTTAGCAATTTTCCACTTAATGTAATATCCACATTGTTGATGTTGTCTATTTAAAGCTGGAACATCCAAATGTGCTTTTATTTTTTGTGTGTGGGGTTATTTCAGTGTGGCTTCATTTAACTGTGGTTATCTGTAGTTAATGAGGTATTTATTTTTAGAAAAAAAAAATCAAACTGCTAGCAGGTGACTCTACAATGACTATCAATTAAAAAATCTTTTTTCTTACCATTCTGGATGAGCTGAACATGTCCTCCCAATAGCCAGAAGAGAGAATCAGTCACAATTTCAAAAAAGTGTAGTAATGCATCTTTTTCTTCACCCTTAACACACACAAAAAAAGCCAATTGACTTTTCTGTAATTGTTTTAATTAATAAAAAAATAGACTTCTCTCTGAGGAGTCACAGGACCTGGTTTCTGCATCTATCTCAGCTATTTATGAGGTACATGATCTTGTAGCTTTTAGTTTCTTAATTTATAAAACTGTGGTAACAGGCTAGTAATACCTACTCTACTTAACAGAAATGGTTGCTATCCAGAGGTCAAATGGGACAATATACGTAGTATAAGAACTACAAGTTGATACACTAAGATTTTTCAGTACCAGCTATACATAAGAATCATCTGTGGAGTTTAAAAAAATATCCCTATGCACAGGCTTCAGTCCAAACATACTGAAATCTGAATCTCCAAAGTTAAAAGTCTGGACACCTGACTCTTTACAAGGTTAGCTGTGTGATTTGTTTATGTAGCCAGGGTTGAAAATCACTGCAATATGCAAATGTAGGTGTCAACATAAAAAGCATTATTATTAGTGCATTTCAGTTGCAGCTTCTACTCTATGACTCCATGAAGGCAGAGACCATGTTATTTAGCTCTCCACTATACACCCAGTGTCTAAAACAGTTCTGACACACAGTGAATGTTCAATCAATATTTATCCAATAAATAAATGACAATTTTTTCTGCTTCTTTCCTTCCGGAAAGTAGGGTGAGAAATTATTCTACGTTAGAGTATGTGTCACAATGGGAAATAAGAAACAGATTACATTCACAATTCTGTCTTACTGGCCACATAATTTTAGTGGAAAGTTGTATAAAGGCCATTCATCTTATCCATGTCCTGAATGTACTGTGGCCTAAAAGTAATGACAACAGCAAAAACATGGTTGCTATGGTTACTCTTCATAAAAATGAAAGTATTTTCTTCCTATTATTCTACCTCAGGGTTAGATAGGTGCTTAAATAGACGTATACTAACAAATATACCAACAATCAAAAAAGAAAGAAGTGTCACATTAGATCAAGAATCCCTTTAGTCCAATAAACTGCCTTAGCCAGTTTCACTGAAATAAAGGGCATGGTAATCATTGCTTCCAACCTCGAGGTATAGTGCTGGGCTCCTATACTTACTACTTTCTTTTAAAAACCCATTAGATAATGTCAACCACAAATTCATGGCCTCTGAGACTGGTTAACAAAATTTACCCTTAAGTCACTACAAAATTCTGGCAGTTATTTTCCTATTCTTACATATAAAATACATATATTGGGTTGGCCAAAAAGTTCATTCGGGTTTTTCTGTAACATGTTATGAAAAACCCAAAACCTTCTGGC
>NW_006776601.1:387256-417487 GCF_000442215.2 Lipotes vexillifer | reverse complement strand
TATATATATATATATATATATATATATATATGTATGTATGCACGTATATATGTATATGTGTATGCATATTTTAACGAGTTTGCAGTTTAGGCCATAATACCCTGTGTATGTCCCACCATGTGCTCACCTACCTGCTAGCTAATTAAAAAATATATATATAATTGGGAAACTAGGCAGATAGAACTAATAGATAAATGGACATATATACACTACCAAACGTAAAACAGATAGCTAGTGGGAAGCAGCCGCATTGCACAGGGAGATCAGCTAGGTGGTTTGTGACCACCTAGAGCAGTGGGATAGGGAGGGTGGGAGGGAGGGAGACGCAAGAGGGAAGAGATATGGGAATATATGTATATGTGTAACTGATTCACTTTGTTATAAAGCAGAAACTAACACACCATTGTAAAGCAATTATACTCCAATAAAGATGTTAAAAATAATAATAATAATAAAAAAAATTCAGTTTTCTTTTTCTTTTTTTAACACTAAAAACAGAATTTTAATTAATTTTAAACCAAAGTCCAAATTGTTCCATTTTAGTCTCTGCTGATAATTAACTTTTTCCGTGCTTCCCACTGCCATGATAACCCATCAACAAACAAGTGCGGGGACCTTCAAGATGGTGGAGGAGTAAGACGTGGAGATCACCTTCCTCCCCACAAATACATCAAAAATACATCTACATGTGGAACAATGACTACAGAACACCTACTGAACGCTGGCAGAAGACCTCAGACCTCCCAAAAGGCAAGAAATCCCCACGTACCTGGGTAGGGCAAAAGAAAAAAGAAAAAACAGAGACAAAAGAATAGGGACAGGACCTGCACCTCTGGGAGGCAGATGTGAAGGAGGAAAAGTTTCCACACACTAGGAAGCCCCTTCACTGTCGGGGACAGGGGGTGACCAGGGGGAAAGCTTCAGAGACACGGAGGAGAGCGCAGCAACAGGGGTACAGAGGGCAAAGCGGAGAGATTCCCGCACAGAGGATCGGTGCCAACCAGCACTCACCAGCCTCAGAGGCTTGTCTGCTCACCCACCGAGGCGGGTGGGGGCTGCAAGATAAGGCTCAGGCTTTGGAGGTCAGATGCCAGGGAGAAGACTGGGGTTGGCTGTGTGAAGTCAGCCTGAAGGGGGCTAGTGCCCCACAGCTAGCCGGGAGGGAGTCTGGGAAAGAGCCTGAACCTGCCTAAGAGGCAAGAGACCATTGTTTCGGGGTGCGCAAGGAGAGGGGATTCCTGCTCCGTGTGCCCAGAGACAGCAGAGCACTGCCTAAGCGAGCTACAGAGATAGGCATGAGCCACGACTGTCAGCTTGGACCCCAGAGATGGGCATGTACTGCTAACGCTGCCGCTGCTGCCACCAAGAATCCTACGTGCAAGCGCAGGTCACTACCCACACCCTCCCTGGGAGGCTGTGTAGCATGCCACTGCCAGGGTCCCATGATCCAGGGAAAACTTGCCTGGGAGAACACACAGCACACCTCAGGCTGTTGCAATGTCACACTGGCCTCTCCCGCCACAGGCTTGTCCCGCATTCCAATTATGACTACTGTACCCCTCCCTCTCCCTGGCCTGAGTGAGCAAGAAAGCCCTAATCAGCTGCTGCTTTAACCCCCTCCTGTCTGGGCGGGGAACAGATGCTTGAGAGGGGTCTACACACAGAGGTGGGGCCAAAACCAAAGCTGAACCCCAGGAGCTGTACAAACAAAGAAGGGAAAGGGAAATTTCTCTGTGCAGCCTCAGAAGCAGTGGATTAAATCCCCACAATCAACATGATAAACCCTGCATGTTTGGAATACAGGAATAGACAATGAATGTTCCCAAAATTGAGGCAGTGGACTTCGGAGCAACTGTAGACATGGGGTTTGCTTTCTGCGTCTGATTTGTTTTTGGGTTTAGGTTTATCTTAGTTTTTAGTGCTTGTTATCATTGGTGGATTTGTTTATTAGTTTGGTTACTCTCTTCCTTTTTGTTTTATTTTTATTTTTTAAAAATTTTTTTCCTTTTTTCTCTTCTTGTGAGTGTGTGTATATATGTTACTTTTTGTGATTATTGTCGGTTTAGGTTTGCTTTTACCATTTGTCCAAGGGTTCTGTCTGTTCGTTTTTGTTGTTGTTTGTTTTCTTTTTATCAGTGTGTGTGTGTGTTTCTTTTTGTGATTTTGTCTGTATAGTTTTGCTTTTACCATTTGATTTGGGGTTATATCTGTTCATTTTTTTCTGTTGTTTTTTTTCCTTCCTTTTCTTCTGAGCCATGTGGCTGGCAGGGTCTTGGTGCTCTGGCCAGGTGTTAGGCCTGAGCCTCCGAGGTGGGAGAGCCAAGTCCAGGACACTGGACCACCAGAGACCTCCAGGCTCCACATAATAACAATCAGTAAGAGCTCTCTCAGAGATCTCCATCTCAACACTAAGACCCAGCTCCATCCAACAGCCAGCAAGCTCCAGTGCTGGGTGCCCCATGCCAAACAACTAGCAAGACAGGAACACAACCCCACTCATTAGCAGAGAGGCTGCCTAAAGTCATAATAAGTTCACAGACACCCCAAAAAGCACCACTAGACACAGCCCTGCCCACCAGAAGGACAAGATCCAGCCTCACCCAGCAGAACACAAGCACCAGTCCCCTCCACCAGGAAGCCTACACAGCCACTGAACCAACCTCACCCACTGGGGGCACACACCAAAAATAACAGGAACTACGAACCTGCAGCCTGTGAAAAGGAGACCACAAACACCATAAGTTAAACAAAATGAGAAGACAGAGAAATATGCAGAAGATGAAGGAGCAAGGTAAAACCCCACCAGACCAAAGAAATGAAGAGGAAATAGGCAGTCTACCTGATAAAGAATTCAGAGTAATGACAGTAAAGATGATCCAAAATCTCAGAAATAGAATGGAGAAAATAGAAGCAATGTTCAATAAGGACCTAGAAGAACTAAAGAGCAAACAAACAATGATGAACAACACAATAAATGAAATTAAAAATACTCTAGAAGGAATCAATAATAGAATACCTGAGGCAGAAGAACGGATAAGTGACCTGGAAGATAGAATAGTGGAAATAACTGCCGCAGAGCAGAATAAAGAAAAAAGAATGAAAAGAACTCAGGAAAGTCTCAGAGAACTCTGGGACAACATTAAACACACCAACATTTGAATTATAGAGGTGCCAGAAGAAGAGAAAAAGAAAGGGTCTGAGAAAATATCTGAAGAGATTATAGTTGAAAACTTCCATAACATGGGAAAGGAAATAGTCAATCAAGTCCAGGAAGCACAGAGTCCCATACAGGATAAATCAAAGGAGAAACATGCCAAGACACATATTAATCAAACTACCAAAAATTAAATACAAAGAAAAAATATTAAAAGCAGCAAGGGAAAAGCAACAAAAAACATACAAGGGAATCCCCATAAGGTTAACAGCTGATCTTTCAGCAGAAACTCTGCAAGTCAGAAGGGAAAAACAAGACATATTTAAAGTGATGATAAGGAAAAACCTACAACCAAGATTACTCTACCCAGCAAGGATCTCATTCAGATTTGACGAAGAAATTAAAAACTTTGCAGAAAAGCAAAAGTTAAGAGAATTCAGCACAACCAAACCAGCTTTACAACAAATGCTAAAGGAATTTCTCTAGGCAGGAAACACAAGAGAAGGAAAAGACTTACAAAAAACATATGCAAAACAATTAAGAAAATGGTAACAGGAACATACATGTCAATAACTACCTTAAAAGTAAATGGATTAAATGCTCCAACCAAAAGACACAGACTGGCTCAATGGATACAAAAACAAAACCCGTATATATTCTGCCTACAAGAGACCCACTTCAGACCTAGGGACACATACAGACTGAAAGTTAGGGGATGGAAAAAGATGTTCCATGCAAATGGAAATCAAAAGAAAGCTGGACTAGCAATACTCATAGACAAAATAAACTTTAAAATAAAGACTATTACAAGAGACAAAGAAGGACACTACATAATGATCAAGGGATCAATCCAAGAAAAAGATATAACAATCGTAAATATTTATGCACCCAACGTACGAGCACCTCAATACATAAGGTAAATGCTAACAGCCATAAAAGGGGAAATCAACAGTAACACAATAATAGTAGGGGACTTTAACACCCCACTTTCACCAATGGACAGATCATCCAAAATGAAATAAATAAGGAAACACAAGCTTTAAATGACATATTAGACCAGATGGACTTAATTGATATTTATAGGACATTCCATCCAGAAACAACAAAATACACTTTCTTCTCAAGCTCACATGGAACATTCTCCAGCACAGATCATACCTCGGGTCACAAATCAAGACTCGGTAAATTTAAGAAAACTGAAATCATATCAAGTACCTTTTTCAACCACAATGCTATGAGACTAGATATCAATAACAGTAGAAAAAAAAAAACTGTAAAAAATACAAACACATGGAGGCTAAACAATATGCTACTAAATAACCAAGAGATCACTGAAGAAATCAAAGAGGAAATCAAAAAAATACCTAGAAACAAATGACAATGAAAACACGATGACCCAAAACCTATGGGATGCAGCAAAAGCAGTTCTAAGAGGGAAGTTTATAGCAATACAATCATACCTCAAGAAACAAGAAAAATCTCAAACAACCTAACCTTTCTGCATCTCAATAGATGCAGAAAAAGCTTTTGAAAAAATTCAACACCCATTTATGATAAAAACTCTCCAGAAAGTGGGCATAGAGGGAACTTACCTCAACGTAATAAAGGCCATATATGACAAATCCACAGCCAACATCATTCTCAATGGTGAAAAACTGAAACCATTTCCTCTAAGATCAGGAAAAAGACAAGATTGCCCACTCTCACTACTATTATTCAACATAGTTTCAGAAGTTTTAGCCACAGCAATCAGAGAAGAAAAGGAAATAAAGGAATCCAAATCAGAAAAGAAGAAGCAAAGCTGTCACTGTTTGCAGATGACATGATACCACACATAAAGAATCCTAAAGATGCTACCAGAAAACTACTAGAGCTAATCAATGAATTTGGTAAAGTAGCAGGATACAAAATTAATGCACAGAAATCTCTTGCATTCCTATACACTAATGATGAAAAATCTGAAAGAGAAATTACAGAAACACTCCCATTTACAACTGCAACAAAAAGAATAAAATACCTAGGAATAAACCTACCTAAGGAGACAAAAGACCTGTATGCAGAAAACTATAAGACATTGATGAAAGCAATCAAAGATGACACAATCAGATGGAGAGATAGACCATGTTCTTGGATTGGAAGAATCAATATTGTGAAAATGACTATACTACCAAAGCAATCTACAGATTCAATGCAGTCCCTATCAAACTACCAATGCCATTTTTCACAGAACTAGAACAAAAAATTTTACAATTTGTGTGGAAACACAAAAGACCCTGAATAGCCAAAGCAATCTTGAGAAAGAAGAAGGAGCTGGAGGAATCAGGTTTCCTGACTTCAGACTATAGCACAAAGCTACAGTAATCAAGACAGTATCATCCTGGCACAAAAACAGAAATATAGATCAATGGAACAGGAATAGAAAGCCCAGAGATAAGCCCACACATATATGGCCACCTTATCTTTGAAAAAGGAGGCAAGAATATACAATGGAGAAAAGAAAGCCTCTTCAATAAGTGGTGCTGGGAAAACTGGACAGCTACATGTAAAAGAATGAAATTAGAACACTTCCTAACACCATAAACAGAAATAAACTCAAAATGGATTAAAAACTTCAATGTAAGGCCAGACACTATAAAACTCTTAGAGGAAAACATAGGCAGAACATTCTGTGACATAAACCACAGCAAGATCCTTTTTGGCCCACCTCCTAGAGAAATGTGAATAAAAACAAAAATAAACAAATGGGACCTAATGAAACTTCAAAGCTTTTGCACAGCAAAGGAACCCATAAACAAGTCAAAAGACAACCCTCAGAATGGGAGAAAATATTTGCAAATGAAGCAACTGACAAAGGATTAATCGCCAAAATTTACAAGCAGCTCATGCAGCTCAATATCAAAAAAAGAAACAACCCAATCCAAAAATGAGTAGAAGACCTAAATAGACATTTCTCCAAAGAAGATATACAGATTGCCAACAAACACATGAAAGGATGCTCAACATCACTAATCATTAGAGAAATGCAAATCAAAACCACAATGAGGTATCACCTCACATCGGTCAGAATGGCCATCATCAAAAAATCTACAAACAGTAAATGCTGGAGAGGGTGTGGAGAAGAGGGAGCCTTCTTGCTTGTTGGTGGGACTGTAAACTGATACAGCCACTATGGAGAACAGTATGGAGGTTGCTTAAAAAACTAAAAATAGAACTACCATATGACCCAGCAATCCCACTACTGGGCATATACCCTGAGAAAACCATAATTCTAAAAGAGACATGTATCACAATGTTCATTGCAGCACTATTTACAATACCCAGGAGGTGGAAGCAGCCTAAGTGTCATTGACAGATGAATGGATAAAGAAGATGTGGCACATATATACAATGGAATGTTACTCAGCCATAAAAAGAAATGAAACTGAGTTATTTGTACTGAGGTGGATGGACCTAGAGTCTGTCATACAGAGTGAAGTCAGAAAGAGAAAAATAAATACCATATGCTAACACATATATGGAATATAAAAAAAAAAATGGTTTTGATGAACCTAGGGATAGGACAGGAATAAAGGCACAGATGTAGAGAATGGACTTGAGGACACAGGGAGGGGGAAGGGTAAGCTGGGACGAAGTGAGAGAGTAGCACTGACATATATACACTACCAAATGTAAAATAGATAGCTAGTGGGAAGCAGCTGCATGGCACAGGGAGATCAGCTTGGTACTTTGTGACCACCTAGAGAGGTGGGATAGGGAGGGTGGGAGGGAGATGCAAGAGGGAGGGGATATGGGGACATATGTATACATATAGCTGATTCAGTTTTTTATACAGCAGAAACTAACACAACACTGTAAAGCAATTATACTCCAATAAAGATGTTAAAAAAAACAGTGTGACAGGAAGAACTGGATGTGCTCAGTGGCAGAGGCTGGGCTTTCAGGCCAAGGAGAGCTGGTCCTCCTGCCCTACCAGCCTATCACACCAGTACCTGCTCTACTGGAACCTGAGTCATGGACTCAGACAGCAACTTCCTACCTGGATTTTGGACACTTCTGTGTCCTCCTGGCCCTGTGCACTGAATCCTGTCTCTCGTCATTTTCTTTTTATTCACCATTTTAATTTGTTCTGTGGTCAAGTGGCCCTCTTTGTTTTGTAGCTGATTTACTCCCTTTGATGTATATACTTAACAATTTTTTATCTCTATACAAATACCGTGATTAAGAATAAGAAAGTATTATGAAAAGTATTGAAGGACTGTATAAATGAAAAGAATATAATTATTATTGCTTTTTAGTGGGGAATATTAAATAAATGCTTTGAAGAAAACATAAAGCTTTCATAATGGTCTGAGCTATTCATGAGATGGAAATTCATTTTACAAAGGAGGAAGTTGAGGTAGAGTGAAATCAAGTGATTTGCCCAAGAACCCAGAGTTAGTTTGTGGCACAGCCAGAAAAGAAATCAAGTTCAACACAATTTCTATAGTTCATGCTGCTTTAACTGAACTGAATTATATCTATCAAATATGCAAATATTTATTTACTGCTAGCATCCCTCAAAATGTCAATGGAGATGGTAGAAGTGGCATCTGTGACCCATATACTCTACCACTAAGTTAAATTCTCTGCCAACAATACTTCTCATACTCAAACCACTTTTTTGTCCACACTGTTGTATATCTTGCTCAATTTCACTCTTAAACTTTTTAAACTTATTTTTCTGAATTAAAAATATCTGTCTTAGTTTTTCTATAAGAAATACCTAGAGGTTTTATCTACTTTATTAGCCTGAGAGTTGTTTAAAGGCAAAACTATGTCTATTCCTTATATACCCAAAGCATCTCAAATCGAACTTAACATCCTATAGTGACTTACATTATCTCCCTTCAGAATTCACAAAAGTTTTGAATCTGCTCTATCTCTGATGTGGCAGTAGGCCCAAATGTACATATAGCCAAGAACTCTTCCAAGGTGGAATTTCAGCCTTGTGGACTTATCACTCCTTATATATTCTATATCCAAACTGATCTAATTGACATTTACAGAACATTACACACTACAACTGAGGAGTTCACATTCAGGTATACGGGGAGTCTTTGCTTTTGCATGGTACCATGTTAAATGAAATCTGTATATATCAAAAGCTTTACATGTCCCTGATATCCATGAATTTCAGTTAAGACAGCACTGTGCAAAGCAAGGACAGCTTGTAATGGAACATGCACCACTATAAAACATATGGAGTGCCACAAAACAAGTCTGAAAATACTTCAAAGGACTGAAATGACACAGAGTATGTTATCTGATGTGACAGAATTAAATTAGAAACTGATAACAATAAAACAGCAAGAAAACCCTGAAATATTTTGAAACTAAGCAACAAACTTCTAAATGATCCATAGGTAAAAAAAAAAAAGTACATATAGCATCCAGCATAATTCAACCAAGAAATACTTGTTGGATTGAAATGAACCCAAATGTTGAGGTTGAAACGTTTTGACTAGAGAGGATCTGAAGGAGCATACAGAAAGTGCATCTTTATTCTTCTTCACCATTGGAGCTACTGAGAAAAGCCTTGGGCCTAAAGAACAATACTTTCTTCCACTACTGATTTAAGTAGAAAGTATGTTTTTGGAAAATGTTATGGAAATAAATGTCTATGGGTGATGCTCAAAACTGAGTAGTAAAACAGATCCTTCAAAAAGCATATTGTCATACAATATGCTTCAGTCAGCACTTAAAAATTTTCAAATGTAGAGATTTTCTTTATTTTGGTCGTAGCTTTCAAAATGTTTGAATCCATTACTCTAATTGTACTTTCAGCCAAATATTGCACACTTGAAAAAACAATGTGGAACATCGTCTCAAGAATTAACTTGTTTTGGCTACAAAACAAAAAACCCTAAATAAATACATATACCTTAGCTGCGTTGATGAAACATGTTTGCAATTGCCTCCCCAAAACCAGAAAATTTTCTACAGCTGATGGAAGTAATTCATTGTAAAATTCCTCTGCATCTTCTCCTGGTTCCAAGCCCACACAGCAATGGCTGAAATAAGAGCACAAGTTTGTGATTCAGTTTGTGCTAATTATAAATTTTAGATGAATGCTAAAGCTTCTATAGACACCATGCCTTAATGAGAATTTTTAGTATCTTTCTTTTGTTGCCAAGCCAATAAAGAACTTTTACAGGAAAATTAGTGTAACAACTTTCTTAACAAGTAACAAGTAAACAGTGGTGTGGATTTTGCCTGTACTTAGAGCTAGGCCTTACATGTCCTAAAAACTTACTTGTCAATCCTTCAGGAAACAAAATACACTTGGCTCACAATAAAGAGAAAGAGGCAAGTTTTCAGTGAAGGGGCTACACACACTCTAAAAGCAATAGAATACCATTCAAGAGTAACATATGTGTTAACTGATACATTTTACACATCAGATAGCTGAAAAATACCTAGGGTAGCATTAGTCTACAAGGGACAGATTATCAATTTTTTCCAACAGATCTACTTTCCTAAAATCTGAAAAATATCTGACTGCACATTCCCTACATCAGAAGAGGAGACAGCAAAAACTCTAGGAACAGTTTACAATATACATTGAAAGAGAGGTTATTTAGACAAATGGGTCCTCTTGAAACCACACATAAAGTCACCCCTGGATACGAAACGAGTATATTCAGAAGCCTCAACGGTAAGAATTATTTGTGCAGACTAATACCAAAAAAAGTCCCCAATCCAAGAATGGTCTCTATGTGTGTACTCTAATGAGTAAGTACCGATGTTAGAGGCTTGTGCAGACACTGATAAGCAACAGTGACTACATACTGAGTACACTAAAAACTGACTAATGCTCAGTGTCTCTTTTTTATTTTTGCGTATCAGTTCCTAAGGTCAATAGACTTATACTCACATGTACCAGTTTCTCTTTTCCCTTTGGTTTCTAAAGTTAATTAAGAGTACTATTTTCATTGAAAATGTTAATAAATGAAATGTTTTTTGTACGTTCACAAACACGGGGATTTCTTAAGACTTGGAGTCCACTCCTGAGAGCCTAGCTCCATCAATATTTCCATGAGTTAACATATCTAACAACACAAAGATATAAGGCTTTATTTACTTAAGAAAATAATTAATCTTGAAAATTAAGGTATAAAAAAATATTACATGTGTTAACTTTTTCCTAACTGTATACCTTGAATCTGGCCTTTATCTATCTATGTTTAATTATAAGCAGTTTTAAAAGCTAAGATCCAACTAGTACTGCACATTTTCAGTTACTTAATTAGGAAGTGGCTTAGACACTGAGAACACCTGATTTATTTTATTGCCTCCTATACGAAAAAAGATTTTGATCTTTTTCTCATAATTTCTAGCATGGCAGTAGATCAGTAAATGCTGCTTCTAAATTTATTGACATGATTTGGGTTACTTAATGAAACATACAGTTGAGACAGCTAAACCAATACACTGTGAAATGAAGTTTCTGTATCTCTTCTCCTGCAGTCCTTTGCTTATGCCTTTCATTTCAGCACCTATTTCATTCTGCCTTGTATGATAAATCCACATGACTGTCATCCCATGTCTACAGTAAGTTTTTCCAGTATAGAGCCAGTGCCTTAATCTCTTCATTTCTTCAATATTCTTTAGTCTTTAGTCTATTAGGCCCTTGGGATTCAGTAGTGAGCACAAGATCACCATCTTCGTAGAGCTTATGGAGTGAAATTGACAGTGAAATATTCACAAATACAGTTAAGAATAATAATATATAGTATGAAGGAAAAGTACATCCATAACATACCATGGGAGGTTGCCAATGCTTGTTAGCCAGATGAAGAAAAGAAAGCAAATGTTGAAATTAAGAATCTACTCGGGCTTCCCTGGTGGCGCAGTGACTGACAGTCCGCCTGCCAAAGCAGGGGACACGGGTTCGTGCCCCGGTCCGGGAAGATCCCACATGCCGCGGAGTGGCTGGGCCCGTGAGCCATGGCTGCTGAGCCTGCGCGTCCAGAGCCTGTGCTCCGCAACGGGAGAGGCCACAACAGTGAGAGGCCCGCGGACCCCAAAAAAAAAAAAAAAAAAAAAAAAAAGAATCTACTACTATATCCCTCAACAACAAGCTAATTTATTGTTCATTTTACCTTAATATCTGTGTAAGCTGGGAAATTGTAGTCCAACCACCCTGGATTCGAGAACAATCTTGACTGAGGACCAAGAGGCAATACTGAATGAGATCATAACAATATATATCTTGTTTGACTTTCTTCAACTCTGAGCTTCCAAAAGGTGTGTTGTTTATTATTTCTAAGGCAAAAGGAAATAAGATATACTTATTTTTGCTCAATAAATCCAAGAGCTATCCGTATTTTTATAGGTTGAATAATGACTAAAAATACGTTAAAAAGGAAAAAGAAATCACTGCTTTATCACAGTGTTAAGATTTCACTGAACAAATTAAAAACAAATGCTAAAATTGTACCCATGATGGAATTTGTTTTGTTAAAGTGTCAGCCGATCACAAAAAGATTTTCTTACCTTTTAACTTCAACAGTATAACAGGGACATTCTGCTCAGGACTTATTGCAACTTCAGCAGCTAGAGATAAGATCCTTGGGTCTGTACCCATTGGCTTCATTTCTCATACCACCTATATTTGACAGAATCAGAAAAATAAAGGTCAACAGCCTAAAATATTCACCCCCTAAATAATGTTTGAAATATAAATGACAACAGCTTTGCTTGGTTCAAGAAGTGAAGGGTAGATTTTTCTTATTTCTTCCTTATAGGGAGAAACTGGTTTTTCCAACTAGTGTACCTCTAAAAGAGTTAAAGACCCTTATACCTTACTGTAACAGCTACACTAGGTACTGTTTATTGTGCACTCTCTAAGAGTCAGAAACTGTGCTTGGTGCTTCACATTCACTCTCTCTAATCTGCACAACAATCCTAGGTTAGGAGTTAATTTTCTTTCATCATAAAAGAGAAACTGAGTGTGCAGAAATGAGCTAATACAGGCCTAAGACTGATATCTTTTTTAAAGGTCTCCTTACAAGGTTGGCCCTTGCCTGGTGTCTAGGAACTTGGATTTCAGGAGGGTTTCCACCAATTTCCTAATATGACTGGCTCACTGGGCCTAAACTGTTTGTAAAAACAATGCGGTTTATGTTGAACACCTGCTTTCCTTCCTGAAGTCTGGAATTCTGATACGCGGTAGCAGAGGATGCCTACATGACCATCTCCAATAAAGACTCTTGTCACTGAGTCTCCAGTGAGCATCCCTGGTAAACAACACTTCAACATGTTATTACAACTCACTGAAGGAGGAATTAAGCATGTCCTATGTGACTCCGCTGGGAGAGGACTCTTGGACGTTTGCACCTGTTCTCCTCTGAGTTTCACCTCATGTGCCTTCTCCCTTTGACGATTTTCCTTTGTATCCTTTTAGTGTAATAAATCATAGCTATGATTATGATTATATCCTGAGAACTATGAGCCCTCCTAGCAAATTACTAAACCTGGAGTTGGTCCTGGGGATTCCCAACACAAAATTCAGAAATGTTATTGTAAAATAACCAAAGCTTGTTTATAAATAGCATAGTGAATAAATCAATTATCTTAAAAAAAATCCACATCCCAATTCAATTTGTTGCTAAAACTTTTCTTTAAAAAATTTAAAGAAAATTAAATTCTTTTAAGGCATTCAAAGCTCAAAGATACCATTTTAAAAAAAGTATAATCTTAACTTATTTATAATAAATACTAACATATATTAAGTGCTAACTATGAATTAAGCACTGTGCTAAGTGCTTTCATGTGCATTATCTCATTTAATCCTCACAACAGGACTATGAGGTAGAGCCTTTAATCACCTACATTTTACAGATTAAAAAAAAGTAAAGTTTGAAGAAGTTAAGAAATTTGTCATGGTTCCACCAGCATGTGGTGGAGTCAGTATTCAAATCCAGATCAGTATGAATCCAATTTCCATTACCATGTTCATTATATTCCTTCCCACATAAAAGAGTAAAGAAACACAAAACATATTCCCAAATAACCTACTTCTCACTTTTTAAGCTATTATTCTTCATAACTGGCACCACAGTTCACACTTTATATTAAAGAGTTGGGGACTTCCCTGGTGGTCCAGTGGTAAAGAATCCACCTTCCAATGCAGGGCATGCAGGTTCGATCCCTGGTTGGGGAACTAAGATCCCACAAGCCGCGGGGCAACTAAGCCCACACACCACAACTACTGAGCCCACACGCCTCAACTAGAGAGCCCGCATGCCGCAAACTACAGAGCCCACACACTCTGCAGCCCATGCCACAACGAGGGAGAAAATGTGCAGGCCATGACTAGAGAGAAGCCCGCATGCTGCCACGAAGAGCTTCCGAGCCGCAACGAAAGATCCCACATGTTGCAACTAAGACTCGATGCAGCCAAAAATAAGGTAAATAAATAAATAAAATATTTTTTTAAAAAAAGAGTTGCCCATAATACAGGATCCAAAAATCATTCCTTTTTAGGTAAAATACAGATCATTAAAAAACAAGTTTTCTGGAAACATTTTTAAAGAAAGCCCAGCACAACTCTTGGCACATAAACTTTCTAGGAGAGTGGATATAGTTATCTCATTCTTTCCAATGGCTGTATTATGCTATGCTTCCTTTGTAAGAGTGTATCAAAATATGTTTAAACATCTCCTCTACTGGAAGTCATTCAGAGTGTATGCTAGTATAAGCAATGCTGCAATGAATATCGAAGTATATGTCTTAGGTACTCATGATAGTGCTCTGTGGGATGAATTTTTCCCTTGCAGTCAGATGGCTGGGTGGCAGGACACATATTTTAAAATTTTTGATTAGATACCAAATTTTTCTCCAAAATGGGTGTTCCAATTTATACTTCCACCAACAATGTATGAGGGTGCTCATTTTACTATGCCTTCAATAGTACCTAATGTTATATTTTACATTTTTGTCAATTCGCTAGGTGAAAAATGGTATCATCTTGTTTGGGTGTTTTTGGGTTTTTTTTTCGGTACGTGGGTCTCTCACTGTTGTGGCCTCTCCCGTTGCGGAGCACAGGCTCTGGACGCGTGGGCTCAGCGGCCATGGCTCACAGGCCCAGCTGCTCTGCGGCCCGTGGGATCTTCCCGGACCGGGGCACAAACCCGCGTCCCCTGCACTGGCAGGCAGACCCTCAACCACTGTGCCACCAGGGAAGCCCGATCATCTTGTTTTAATTTCTATTTCTTTGATTATTAGGGAGGTTCAGCACGTTGCATGTTCACTGGCCATTTATTCTTTTATATATTTTCTCTTCACATCCCTCAACAACTTTTCTATTGGCTTATCTTTTTGTAGAAGCTTTAAGTTTTTCATACATGGATATACACCCTTTATCTTTTATATTGGCTATAAACACTTTATCCTCATCTGTCGTTTATTTATTAAAGCTTGATTATGGTTTTACCGTAGTTTTAGAATTTTTATGTAGTCAAGTATAACAATCTTCCCTCTATAACTTTTGCCTTTGGTGTCATGCTTAGAAAGGTCCTCCCTACCCTAAGAGCTAAAATATAATCTCCTAATTTTTTCTACTGTTTTTATTATTTTGTTTTACCTATATCTTCATAAACATAATTTATTTATATCTTCAATACAAATGTAAGTTATTTTTGTGAGTGGTTTAAGATAGGAAGCTATAACGTCAGATGAGGTTACAGACTGGTGTAAAAAGAACAAATGCACATAGCTATTATAAATTTCTGAGATAATTTATCATGAATGGATACAAGAGAAGCAATCTGAAATGTCACTTGGGTATATTTTTAGATTCTATTTAGTCCATTAGTCTATTTGTTTCTTCCTGGGCTAGTACAACATATTTCATTTAGATGTATGTTTAGAGAAAATTCACATTCGAAGGTAAGCTTCATAAGGGCAAAACTCATACCATTCTTGGTGGCTGCCTTCTTACCTCTTTGGTTCACTGTTATATTCCCAGAGGCTAAACTAGCACTTGGCATGTGGTAGGTACTTAGTATTTATATATGTTGAAACAATGAATAAATGCACAAACTTTGGGTATCCCAAAACCTCAATTTCTTGATGCTCTGCTTTTCTCCTGGTTATAAAATGGAAACCTCAGACTTCTGGTTGAAAGCCTTTTTAAAGTAAAATAGATTCACAACACTGTTCTTGCCCTCTGGCTAATATAATAAAACATCATCACCACCACCAAACATGCGTAGGGCTCTATGATAGACCCAAGGTTCACAACAATTTTATATAGGACAGATTTCCTGCTCACATTCTGGTTAGGAAAGAAAAGTATACACACAGACCCATATACACACATATGTAAAATAAAATAATTATGTAAAATACGTTACATGCCAAATAGGTGACACAGATGATAAGAATAAAGACCACAGAGTCAGAGGACAGGGTTTCCATGAACAAGCTTTCTTACCTGTAAACAAAATAATAATTTCTACCTCCTAGAGTAATTCAAGGTTTAGAAAAGAAGGCAACCACCAAAGATGGCCCTAAAATGTTGCATGACAGTAAAGTCTCAAAAATAATAACCATTCAGAGAGCTTTTACTTTATCCCATGAATTGTTTTAAATGCTTTCTTGTACTAATTTAATCCTCTCAACAACTGTAAGGTATAATAAGTACTATTATTTTTTCCTCCCATTTTAATGATCAGCATCCTTAACTTTGGTTTGCACAAAGTCATACTGTACAGAGTATGAAGCTGGGGTTCAAACCCAAAGATTCTGGCTTTAGAACCCAAGCGCTTAACTACCACAGGGAACAGTCTTAGTCCACCTTAAAAGAGTAGAATTTGGACAAGCAGATAGGCTGCGAGAGACACATTCATCTACCTGCCTGGAACAATAAATTACAAACCTGTCGAAGGTAGCAGTTAAGTAAGAAAGTTTTCTGATTACGTAATTACCCTGAAAAACCACCACTGTTATGGCAACCAATTGTAAACCTTCTCTTGGATGCTTCTCTTCTAATACAGCACTTCTCTCATCTTTACCCTTAAACTCACGAACTTCTGACAGAAAAAATGAAAAAAAAAGACAATTATTTTTCAATTATTAATGCTATTACCCTGCTGCCAGAGCACAAGGTCTGGCCTTGATCTTTTGGGAATTCGGTCTTCAGGGCCGTGCCGTTACCGCCGCCACAGATCACTGTGAATTAGATAAAGAAGGTAACCCAATGGATTCCGCTGCAAGTAATCCTAAATATCTGCAGTTCCAAACTCTGAAACTTTTTTACCCGCCCCATTTCACCCCCCTCCCTCTATCCCAGTCCTTATACCACCAGGAACTTCCTCTGGAACATAAGGTCAAAAAACGATTGCTGAGGCAACGGCGTCGCCTTCAGTCAGGTCCACCGACCGCGTCTCTGAGGCCACGGGCGTCCCTACTCCGTATTCTAGAGCCGGCTTTCGTGCTATCAGGCCTTGGACAAGACACCAGGCCTAGTGCCCAGGCTCCGCCCCTGCCCCACCTCAGTTTCCACACCAGATCTCCACAGAAAAGGCGTGGAGCAGGCCGATTCTCCCTTTAAGAGCTCCTACAAGACGGGTCGCTTGGTCCAGAAGCCTGCGGTCCGGGCCTCCCGGTATCCCGGGGCGCCCTCCTTCCCCAGCCGCCCAGTCAGGTCGGCTACCTCATTCCCGCTTCGCGCTGCTCCACCGAATAACCCCGCCCCCACCGCGCACCTCAGAAACGCGGCGTGCCGGGGTCAGCGTGCGTCCCAACGTGGGAAATGGAGCCTGGCTGCAGGACCAGAAGCCTCGGGGCCAAGGGGCGGGGCGCCAATCTCCAGGAGGCCAATCAGCACGCGAGAGGCCCGGTGGGACCGCGCTTGTCGGCCGCGGGGCGGAGGCTATGGTGGCTACGCCTGCGGTGGCCGAGTGCCTCTTCTTCAGGCTGAGTTGGCAGAGGGTAGTGAGCGCCGGTGGCCGAGGCAGAGTCGGAGCCGGAGGAGAATGATGAATGGAACCGCGGGACCTTCGCATATTGACAGTCGCGAGCGGGTTCTCAAGTTAGGGGAGAGTTTTGAGAAGCAGCCGCGCTGCGCCTTCCACACTGTGCGCTGTGAGTGAGGACGACCCCCGGGGAAACTGGGGGGAATCTCTGGGTATGGGGGTGCGGAAGCACAACTCTCTCCAAGTCGTGTTCGAACAGAGGCCCCCACCCCTTATTCTATGGGAGAATGCGGTGCCCAGCGCGACCTGCTGCCCTGTCCGGAGTGCTAGGGGGCCGGTGGAAGCAGCCTGGTCGAGCAGGTGTGGGTAATTCTGAGCAGAGAGATTTAGGTAAGACCAGCAGGTAGAAAGGGACGCTTTGTGGAGGTCTACAGGGGTGACTATGGGTGGAGTCAGACGTGACTGGCGGATCATGCAGAGGTGGAAAGGAAAGTATACAGTTGACCCTTGAACAACGCAGGGGTTAGGGACGTCGACCCCGCGCAGTGGAAAATCCACGGACTGCTATCTCTGCCTCCAAAACGAAGGAATTGATACATGACTCACCCAAGATCCCGAAGCTGAAGCCGTTTGGGTAGAATCAGGACTCAAACGCTATAGTTTTTTTCATTCCACGTATTGTGATCTCTAATGGAACACAGACTTTTCCCCACACTTCGTTAAAGATCTGTAAGATGAAAATACAGATACTCTTTATTGGAAAAAATCGTCATGTAAGTGGACCCGTGCGGTGCAGACCCGTGCGTGTTATTCAAGGAACAGCTGTAATAAGGTGACAAATGGAAGGGGGCAAAAGGAAATGGGAAGGGAAAATGCCTTTAGGTTGGTAGGGAAGCATTCTCTCCCTTCTTCACTTTTGGTGTCTGCCTGATGAAAATGCCTTTAGGTTGGTAGGAAAACATTCTGTCCTTTCTTCACTTTTGGTGTCTGACTGATGAGGGTTCTTATTTACTGTGTTCCTGGAGAAATATTCTGGACGATTCTAATAATCTGTATCTCTTTTGGACCCCTGATTTCATTCAGTCACTTATCAAATACTGATTATCACTGTACTGAAGGGTGTGTTATGAATTTATTAGAAAGATATTTACCCCCTGTGATTTCTCCTTTTGGTTTCCCTTTGTCCTCTGGAACTAGTTTTGATACATTTTTCTCTTTTATGTTATTGAGGTAGAAAATGGAACTCTTTTGCTTTAATAGTTGGATGGTGTAGATTCCAGGAAGAAAAATATAGTATATTATGATTTGGTATGTAAAACATTCATTTTTTGCATAATAGCCCTCATAGAATTATAGAGTGGGAAGGAAACTTTGAGATCATTGAATCATAACCTCTTATTTTTCTGTGGCCAAATTGTAAAGTAGGTATTTTTTCACTTCCTCTTTCTAGCCCTGCCCTTCCTTAGTGTCTCATCATTCCACCCTTCTCATTCTGTCCTTAGACTGTTCAGAGATCTTTATGGTTTTTACTCTGAAGTGTTCCATGCTTCAATTAAAACTCACATTCTCCAAAAGTTTACTTAAGTTGTACACAATCTAATTACAGTAACTCACAGTAAAGGTATGAAGAACCAATAGGTTTAACTCTCCAAGGATATATTTACATTTTATGAAAGGATTTTATTAAGCAAAGTTAATATCTGTTTGATAGAATAAATGGGGGCGATATTTGCAAACAGATCTTCAACATTGTCCCTTCTTTACCATACTTTGTGGTCCAAGACTTTGAAACAGCTAGTGCTGGCTGTGCAGTTTCTCTCCTTCTTCAGCCCCATTTTCCAGAAGTATGATATAGTTCTTATCTGGTTTCTCCATGCCTTTCTCTCAAATAATAACTTCCCTCTCCTTTCCTCTTCTTTCTCAGGTATGCAGTGATCTTAGTATCAGTTTTTTTAATGATAAGTTTTGAGATTACACAAATTTGCTCAAGAATCTATTTTCGTGTAACTTGGGTATATAGTCTCTTTTTAAGGGCATAAGCCCCAAATTAAGTGAATAAGAAATAGCCTTCGAAAAGCACTTTGCAGGTGCTTCAAAGCCTTTTATTTATAAAAGTTCTCAAAATGCTGGAATTGTGTCTTCAGAATCAGAGTATCGGGTGATCCTGTTACAAGAATGAAAATAAAACAACAATAATAATAACTACAAAAAAAACAAATGTTTGAATACACCTTTAGTCCTGTGGAAGACATCAGAAAGGTTTTCAGCCCTTAGTTTTATTCTTGTTGAAGCAGACAGAACCTTTCTAGATTTATTAAAAGAAAACCAATCATTATCCTTGAGGATAGGTTCATTTCCCATATGATTCTCATCCTTAAGGACTCAGAGTGAGGGATGGAAACTATAGACTTTCATACAGGCAGGTGGATATGATTATTTATTTTTTAAATTGTACATTTTTCTTTCTGAAAACCAAAAATGTTTAGTATTTTTAATTATCACTACTACATATAAAGATATGTTTTTTCCTCAGGGAACTGAAGAAGAACTTTGTTTCTATTTTCAGAAAAATATACTCATGTTTAAGCTCTGTAATAAAGTAGAACAGAAATACACACAGATAATACATTAATTTCAACTTTTTATTAACTATGTAAAATAGACAATTCATTTTAAGTTGCTGAGCTCATCTTATCTATAGAATGAAGCAATAAATTCATCCATTCTATCATTTTTTATTAAAATTATGAACTGCCCTTAAATTGATAGGTATGTGAAATATACAATATTTTCAATATCAGTTTTACATAGTGCTTGAAGCTTTCATTCATTCACTAAATGTAAATATCTTTCTAAATCTTCTAAGTTTTTTTTTTAACAGGTAAGTCTGTAAAGATATATATTGAAAGTATCATGATAATTTGTAAGGATGGTTCAAATATATTTTAGCATGACATTTATTTATTTAAATTTTTTTTATTGGAACATAGTTGGCATACAATATTATGTGAGTTTCAGGTTTCCTACATAATGATTTGACATTTGCATACATTATGAAATGATCACCAGGATAAGTCTAGTAACCATCTGTCCCCATACAAAGTTATTACAATATTACTGACCATGTTCCTTATGCTGTATATTATATCCCCATGACTTGTTTCTTACGTAACTGGAGGCTTATACCTCTTAATCCCCTTCAGGGTGGACCTAATTTATAACAAACAAATCAATGTTACCTGGGAGAAAGTAGTATTCTATCTTTATGTACTTGGGTAATTTTGCCTGTTCAATACACTGAGGTTTTGGAAAAACCTGGATGTGAATTCTGACCTCCACCACCTATATATGTAATGTAACTTTGGGAATACTCTCGAAGCTTTCAGTCTCAGTTTTCTTAAGTGTAAAATGGAAATTATAATATCTACATTTCAGAGTTTCAGGATTAAGTAAGATAGTATAAACAACTTAGCACAGTTTTTGGTGCATGATAGAGAATAAATAGTAGTCACCATTATTATTGAAGGGTTATATTCATGTGTGTATGCAGAGTGCCAATAAATGTACTTTACCTAGACTTTCAAAAAGCATTTATCGGGCTTCCCTGGTGGCGCAGTGGTTGAGAGTCCGCCTGCTGATGCAGGGGACTTGGGTTCGTGCCCTGGTCTGGGAAGATCCCACATGCCGCGGAGCGGCTGGGCCCGTGCGTCCAGAGCCTGTGCTCCGCAACGGGAGAGGCCACAACAGTGAGAGGCCCGCGTACTGCAAAAACAAAACAAAAAAAAAAAGATAAAAGAAAAAAAAAAAGCAATTATCGGGGCTTGACAGTAAAACCTATCAAAAACATAGTCTGGCATGTGGTAGGGAAGACGTGGGATGTTCTGTAAATGATAAACTTAATGCTTAACAGCAGATGCTTCACTGGGTAGAAGAGTTTGAGCAATAGGACCCATTAGAATAAATTTTGGATTTGAGCTAGTACTAGTTTTACACTTTATAACCAGATAAGGGAATAAAGATTGAAATTCCTAAGTTTGTAAATGACACCATTTTTTCCTGTCATGAAATGATGAGCTCATGGACAGTGACTACAGGAAGATTATCTGAGGCACCAAGTGGAGCCACTCCCAAAAAACTGGTTGTTAAGCTTTGGTATGGGCAAACATTAGAAAGTACACTAATGAAAAATAGGATTGAAATTATATTTACAATTAATGTTCTCTGATTAGTGTGGTATACTGGAAAGGGTATGGGTTTTGGAGTTAGTTGAATTAGTTCATATCCCAGGAAACAAATTTATGTTACTAATTGTGGACTCTTTTGTGAAGATACTGACATTGTGTGATGCTACAGCCAAAATAGAGAAGTGATCAACAATGATAGGAAAAGTATTGAGAATAAAGCAGGAAATGTTTTTCCACTCTTTATGTAATATAAGTAATTGTATTGTAAACCTGAAGAAAATAACATAAATGAAGGAAATCCAGAGAAAATAAATAAATGATAAAATTAGTGGTGAGGCTTCCAAACCAAGAAGAACCGAAAGAAATAAACTATTTAGTCTGGAATCATTCCAACTTAGAAGAGAATACATTTGACATTAGAAAACATATGGAAAGCATGAACATGAGATTATTCAACAAATTCTGTAGTTCTAGAGCTATATTTAACCCCTTGAATCTCAAAATTTGTATACTTAAAAAGAAATTTCTTGTGTGAAGGTAAATAAAAGACAACACTACTTAATATAACAAGTAATAAAATGTGGAATTTATTCTAACAATAATAATTAGAAATGTAAATAGGTTCAGAATAGTTTTGATGGACTTACTGGTTATAAATTCCAGCTTATTAAGTAAAGCTACAGATATTTTGAGTACATTTCTATCTGTTATTGGTATCTCATATACTATAGGCATTTATGCATAGGCTTCAAGGGCTTGTGAATCCCTTGAAATTATATAGTATTTGATATGTATGTTCATATATACATATTTTAAGCATGTATTACTTTTTTAAAAGTTAATTACTTTTTTTATTTTTGGCTGCATTGGGTCTTTGTTGCTGCACATGGGCTTTTCTCTATTTGCATCGAGTGGGGGCTACTCTTCGTCGCAGTGCGCGGGCTTCTCATTGCGGTGGCTTCGCTTCCCTTGTTGTGGAGTATGGGCTCTAGGTGCACGGGCTTCAGTAGTTGTGCACACGGGCTCAGTGTTTGTGGCTCGTGGGCTGTAGAGTGCAGGCTCAGTAGTTGTGGCGCATGGGCTTAGTTGCTCCGCGGCATGTGGAATCTTCCTGGACCAGGGCTCGAACCCGTGTCCCCTGCATTGGCAGGTGGATTCTTAACCACTGCACCACCAGGGAAGTCCCCATATATGCATTTTTATGCAGAGAGGATCTGTAGCTGGTTTATAATTTTCATCAGATTCCGATAGGGACTTATGACTATCCCTCATCTCCTAACACCACCCCTCCAGACACATGCATATACACAAAAGTTCGGAACTGTGGATCTAAGGAAAAGAGGATATATAATATGGAATGGGTAGAGTGTGTGGCTTGAGTTCCTGGCTTATCGTTTACTGGCTTCATTACTTTAGAGGAGTTCACCATCAGTAAAATATGGGTGAGAATATTCAATTCAGAGAGTTATGAAGATCAAAAGTAATGATATAAAGAAAAAGAATCTGTTTTTAAACACTAAAACAGAGGTTATAGATTTACAACCTATCAGCTGATTTTGACTTTAGAGATGCTTTTTTTGACCCACAGAGTTGTTGTTTTAACATGATTTGGTTGTAAATACCTAAAAATCAAGATCTTTTATACAAAAATCTGGATTACCAGCCTCTATTTTAAAAAAAATCAGAAGATAACCTGGCAACAGCAAAGGAATTCTGTATCAGAATTATTATCAGTCATTGATGTATATATATATATTTTTTGAATTTTATTGTATTTACTTTTTATACAGCAGGTTCTTATTAGTCATTGATGTATATTGATGTGAATTATTTTTAAGTGACTTTCATATCTTAGAGGTTTTTAAGCTTGCTCAGTATGTGAAATATCTTAGCACCCTGTGTTCCCTCTAGGTGATATATTTTAATGACATCATTTGAATTATGATCTAATTCAAAATGAAAACTTATTTTAATTTCTTCTGAAGTGGCAGATTTGGTTAAATTTACACATCTTTTAGTGGTGTATGTATCCATGAAAAACTCAAGCTATTAAACTGAATAAGCTTTCTTTAAATTTTCCCCATGAATGTGTGTTTGCTGTGTTTTCATTCATTTTGTATTCTGCTAGGACAGCAGACAAGTGGTAGTAGGAACCCAAGGTGGTTTAAGAAAAATTTAGGGGAGAAAAAAACCTGAAAATTGAAGATGTTCTACTGATATTGGTTTTTAGCAAGTTGTCAAGATAGTGACATTATTTCGTTTTTAGTGGTGGAACATTGTAGTCTAGTTCATCTTGATCTAAACAGGATCCCAAGGGATCATGAAGTGAGGAATACTGTTTTAGAGTGTAGCTATTTCTTTTTTTTCTCAGAATTATATATACACAAATAATTTGGATTGTATTTTGTTTGTTTGCAATATTAAGACTCTTCTAAGCCATTTTAATTACTGGCTGTTGAAAAATGATTTATCACTCTGAAACATGCTCATATTTTTGATACCCAGGTATTCAGGTATTCTTCCATCTTATAAAAACCAGTATCTATATCTATTTTTAGATGACTTCAAACCTGCTTCTATTGACACTTCTTGTGAAGGAGAGCTTGAAGTCGGCAAAGGTGAACAGGTGACAATTACTCTACCAAATATAGAAGTGAGTATTTCCATATATTTAATCTAAATAGATGTTTTTACAGGATTTCCACTAAATTTAAATGAAAATAATTGTACAATTCATGTAGTGGTAGTCAGTTAAAGAAATTAATAAATACAGCAAAGCCAAAAAATCATATTTTAAACTATCTTAAGTAAAACAATCTTAAACTCTTAAAATTTACTTTGTAAGTTTCAAGAACTATCATATTAAATGATTTGAAACAATTGGAGGTCTAAACAGATATTTATTAAATCACTATTATGAGCCAGATTTTGTTCTCCAAACCAGGAATAATAACATATGCCCTGCCATCTAGTCCTAATCTGTTACAGCAGACAGACATATAAACATCTATCTAGTGCTATAGATTAGAACAGAGACAAAATTCTGTTTAAGCACATAAGTGGAATTAAATACTCTGCCTGGTGGAATCTTTTTTTTTTTTTTCCCCCTGCGGCACGCGGGCCTCTCACTGCCGCGGCTTCTCCCGCCGCGGAGCACAGGCCCCGGACGCGCAAGCTCAGCAGCCACGGCTCACGGGCCTAGCCGCTCCGCCGTACGCGGGATCCTCCCGGACCGGGGCATGAACCGGCGTTCCCCGTATAGGCAGGCGGACTCCCAACCAGTGCGCCACCAGGGAAGCCCTACCTGGTGGAATCTTGAAAGGCTTCACAAAGCATTTGCTATGTGGGCTGAGACTTAAAGGACAAGTGGAATTTCATCCATTATAAGAGGAGTAGAATATTCTAGGCAAAAGGAACAGTATGTGAAAGGCTCCAAATGGAGAAAGGACAAGTGGAATAAATGAATGAATGTAATAAATTACAGAATAATGAAAAATGATTGATAGGAGTGGAGACTGGAAAGGTAGATTGGGACCAGATTATAAAGAATCTTTTATGTTGTAATGTAGAATTTTGAGATTATGCCATAGGTATTAGAGAACCATTAGAGGTTTTTAAGCAGAGAGCTAACATGGTTAAATTTGTGCTTTGGGAGTGATTTTTTTTTTTTTTTTTTTTTTGCGGTACGCGGACCTCTCACTGTTGTGGTCTCTCCCGTTGCGGAGCACAGGCTCGGGATGCGCAGGCTCAGCAGCCATGGCTCACGGGCCCAGCCGCTCCGCGGCATGTGGGATCTTCCCAGACCGGGGCACGAACCTGCGTCCCCTGCATCGGCAGGCGGACTCTCAACCACTGCGCCACCAGGGAAGCCCTGGGAGCGCCCTGGGAGCGATTTTAACAATGACTTAGGGAATGGACTGGAAAAGAAAAAGACTAGGTCAGGGAGGCCTTTACCAAAATTTTGCCCATTTAAAAAATTTTCAGATATATCAAAGTAACGCTATCAAATACTGTTTACATAAATATGCAAGTTCTTTGTTGTATGCTCTAGTTTTCTCAGCCCTTGAGTTAGAAATTTCTTAGCATTCAACTTAAGTTTCTTTTTCCTTTTATACTGACTTGATCTATTCTCAAGGAAAACCAAGACTAACTTTATACTCTAACATAGAAAACACTGGACTTTCTGAGATTTTTTTACATTGTTTTAACTTTTGTAATAGGAATGGTTTTGTGCTAGTTCATCCACATTCTCTTGTATGCATTTATGAGATGGCTTGTCATGGTTAGAGGTATAGCAAGCAAGCTCTCTATCCTCTATCTAGCCTTCCATCTGTTTCTTTTTGTCTGTCAACACCATGTATTGAGACCCCACCTTTATGTCAGACTATATGAGTTGCTGCCTCTGAAGGTTTCCCTAATGTTAATGAAATTTGTGGGTGCATTTTATTGTATATTTCTCATTTGCTCCCTTAAAAATTGAAGAAAATGAAAAATCAACTCAGTCTGAGACATTGTAGATAAGTAAGCCTTTGTATTACTCTGTTATTAAAAATTGTTCAGATTCTGGTGTCTCTAAAATAGTTTGGATATTAAGTACCCAATAATCTAAGGGTTTTTTTGCTTTATGAGGTTTATTATAGAAAAGCCCAAATCATTCACTTAATCTTAAAAGTTATTGAAAAGCCTCATGTGGCTAACAGGCACCACCTGTTATCCTGGTCTCAGATTATAGGATTATTGATCAGTGATGATTGGTTTGCAGAACTTTAGATGAGTTCTTCTTTGCCACGTAGCATATTATTTTCTCAAATTGCAATCCTCCCATCCTCATGCCTTGCATTGTTTTTCTACTCCAAGCAGATGGGGATTCTTACATTTACTAATAAACCTTTTTCATTCACACATAATCCTGCTTTAATCAAGAGTTACCATCTATCATGTGTTCGATTTTGGTCTCAATTGAAAATACTTCTTGAAGGAATGACAACTATAGGAGGAAAATTTCAAGCTTCAAATTGTAAATTTATGAAATAGCAGAGAAATCATTTGGGAAAAGTAGTTCCCTCCCCACCTCAGCCCACCAGAGATATGTCCAAAATGACTATGCCTCAATATTTTTGTGTGTATATGTGTGCATGAGAAAGGGAGACAGATGGACAGACAGACCATATATGCATATACTTTCTGTGTGGTAAGTCCTTTGCTAGGTAGCTGTTAAGAATACAGAGGTAGGGACTTCCCTGGCGGTTCAGTGGTTAAGACACCACACTTCCACTGCAGGGGACAGGGGTTCGATCCCTGTTGGGGGAACTAAGATCCAGCATGCCATGTGGCGTGACCAAAAATAAAAATAAAAAAAGAAGACAGAGGTAGACTGGACGTGGTAGGTGTCCTAAAAAATATTATCATTTAATGAGGAAGATAGGAGATAATTGATTAAAATTTAGTAATGTAAGGACTATCATAAAGGTATACACAGAATATTATGGGAGTACAGAAGAGCGGCGATTCAGCCTGGGGAGGGAGAGGAGACATCAGGATATGCTGTCTTGAAGATGAGTTGAAATTACCCAGGTGAAGGAAAGAGGGAAGGACCTCTTAGAGAAAAGAAAGACATGGGCTAAGACAAAGCAACAAAAGAGTCTGTTACATTTGAAGAACTATATATAAGCCACTATGGCTCGGTAAGAAAGGGTGCATGTGGGGACATAGTCGGAGATGGTATTTAGGAATCAGATAAAGAAGGGCCTAATGTGTAATGCAAAAGAATTTGAATTTTATCCTGTGAATCTTTCAGATAGCTGGAATGGAAGAGAATTGTTAAAATTACCACTTGCTAAGAGCAAATTTTTTTCCTGCTGGGCCTACAATCTTTGAACAATTGTGAATAAGAATAGAAATTATATTCTCAAATTTTGTGGGGTTTTCCCCCTTCATTAAAGAACTTCTTCAAATAAGTAGGAGGTTTACATTTCTTCACAGTTCTTAATTTTGTGGGTATTTTGTGGAAATGTAATGATTATTAGTTTGAGGCATTTAGATTCTCCTATTTATCAACTTGCTTTCATCATCTTGGTGAAAATGCCTATAAGCTTGGAGGCATTCCATAAAATAGAATTTTTATTATTATACTTTTAAGAGTACCTTCAGGTTCTGGTGGTTCTTTGATAGGGTAGATTTTCTAATTCTCATTCCTCTAGGTTTTCTTTGGTAGTATCAAATAGAAGAAACTAATAAAAATGAAGAGTGTTAAGGGGGTTAAGATTGGGCATTTACAAATCTCTCTTTTCTGTAAACAATTCTCTATGGTTGACTGCTATAAAATTTCAAAATGTTGAATATTGAAAGGAAAAGATTTACTTGACTGTTATGATTTGTTATTGGTGTTGTCCAGTTTGGCATATTTTTAGTGCTATCTTGTGAGGTACTTTTGTGGGCTTTGATGAAATAGCCCACAGGAAACTTCCAGCTATACTTCCTATTATGCAATGAGTGCATCTCTAGTGGTTGCTCAACAACTTTAGCCCACAAACCCTGGACTTGTGAGAGTTCCATATGTCTGATGGCTACTATGCCACTCTAGATGACCCTGTTGGTCAAAGTCCCTTCCGAGATGAACCTAGTCTGATTCTTTCCATTGAGTTTACTTAGCTTACATGGGAAAATAGCCTACCACGTTCTTGGGACTTCAGCTTATTTTAGGACTTGACTCCTATTTTAACGTCCTATTACAGTTATACTTCTAAATGAATTATATTTTTATCATTGTATAATAAACCTTTTTTACCCTGTTTCTGTGATTTTAAGGTTAAATACCACCTTGTTTAATATTAATATTGCCACCTTTGCTTTCTTTTTGTTTGCATGTTCATGGAATCTAAGTGTCTCTTACTTTTATTTAGCTTACATTTTAAGTATATCTTTTGTTAACAGAATATTCTGTGTTTCATTTTTAAACCCATTTTGACACTTTCTATTTTTATTAGGAGAATTCTACCTACATTTAATTCAAAGTTTTATACTTGATTTTTATTTCTATCATCTTATAGTATGTGTATTAGTTATTTTAATTTGTTTTCTTTTTTCTGTTCCTTATTAGTTTTGTCAAGCGTCTCTTCTTTCTTTTCTTTTTCTTTGTTTTCCCTCATGTTACTTTGGGAGTACTATTGTACTCTTCCATTCCATTACTGATTACTTTCCTTTCCTGGTATTCATAATCAGGCATGATCAGATTTGCCTGTTAGCAGATGGGAAATAAAACTAGAAGGAGAGTAGGGAGGAGGATAACAGTAATCTAGGTGACCTGATGATTGGGTTCTGAAGTTGGGTTATAGCAGTAAACATGGAGGTGGTAGGATGTGTTCCATAGTTATTCAGAGGCAAAGAGAGCTCATATGCTTCGGAGTTTCCTGGTACCTTAATAGTTTAATACCCCTTTCTTGGAATATGAAATAAGAGGGCAGAAATAGAAGTTTAAAATAAGAATGGTGCTCAATTTAACGAGGAAAATAGTTTAATTTTAAAAAATTGTTCAAAGTATAGAAGGCAGGTACAGGGATTGTGAAAGGCTTATTTAACTTGTTATTTATGGTAAAAATGTTCCTATTGTTCACATTCAACATTCATTGAGTATCTGTGAAGAGCTTGGTACTTCAGGTGCTAGGAGCAATAAAAAATTTCTAATCCAGTCCTCCTCCTTCAGAAACTCAGAGTACAATAATGTATTTTAAAATGTTTTCTATTCTAAGTGAGAATACAAGTATTTTTTACGAAGAATATATTACATGACTCTCTTAAATGTAATTTGGAGCCCTTGGGTTGCTGTTCTGGGGTATCTTACTCACTTGTTTTTAGTCAAGACGTTTGAAAAATATACTTATCAGCCAAGTAGGCCCAACTTAGTTTTGTCATGATCATGCTTCTGGCTCTCTGCCTTACCAGGGCTTCAGCTAAGTGCTCCGCATCTCACTCTTCTAGGGCCACTCCAGATATGTCCTTATCTATGTGCTATGCATGCTTGACTTCCTGTAGATCATTTTTGTTTTAGAAAAACTTGTTCCTTACTTTTGGTTTCATAATTTTCTCTCCCAACCTCTCAAAGGTCTCTAACCTACCCCTTTTTATGGCATCCTCAATTACCAAATTTATCTCATACTCCTCTGGTAATGTGTTAAGCCTCTAATGATTGTTAACTTTTAAAATATGATATCCCCTGGGACTTCCCTGGTGGTCCAGTGGTTAAGACTCTGTGCTACCAATGTAGGGGGCCTGGGTTCGATCCCTGGTCAGGGAACTAGATCCTGTATGCCACAACTAACAGCCTGCATGCCTCAACTAAAAGATCCCGCATGCCGCAAAGAAGGTCCCACATGTGGCAACGAAGATCCCACGTGCCCCAACTAAGACCCAGCGCAGCTAAATAAATAAATATTTTAAAAAAAAGGATAGGCCCTTTAGTCTTTTTTAGAAGTCACCTTTTTCTAACCTGATCTAACATTACTATTGTATTTGGCAAAATTGTTATAATCAGTGCTTTAAAATTTTAATGTACTTTTATAAAGTTCAAAACCAAGCAATTATAACAATATATTATTTAGGGATACATATATGTGGGATAAAATAAGAGAATGAGAAACATAAAATTCCTTCAGGGTTGAGGGAGGCAGGGACAAAGGATAGAAGAGGAGCATAGGTAGATGTAGGTTATTAGTAATGACCAGGATTCTTTAACCTTCTATTATGGAAAACAGAATAGTATAATGAACTCCTATGTACTTACTAAGCTTCAACAATTATCAAGATTTCGCTAACCTTTGTGTTTTTTTTTTTTTTTGTGTTTTTTTTTTTTTGCGGTACGGGGTCCTCGCACTGTCGTGGCCCCTCCCGTTGCGGAGCACAGGCTCCGGACACGCAGGCTCAGCGGCCATGGCTC